>NW_017191053.1:0-10969 GCF_001704415.2 Capra hircus
GCTCCTCTTCCCCCTCCTCTTCCCCGAGGAGGCTCGCTTCCCTGCTGGCTGTGCACCCTATCAGGCGGGGCGCAGGGCTCCTCCAGCAGGTCTTGCCTCAGGGGCTGCTTCCCCTGAGTTGGGGCTGTGGGCAGGAACCCAGACACGCAGGATCAGGCCCCAACCACCTGCACATGTCTCTGCTGGGGAGGAGAGTGGCGGGGAACCTACGTCTGTCACACACTTTCTAGGCACCCATGGAGTCAGCCTCTGGGTGTTCGGGGCTGCAAAACCCAGCCAGGGGCCCTTGGAACCTGGTGCTCTCCGTGTGGCGCTGAGTCTGGGCGGCCAAGCAACCGCTGAAGGAGCCCTGCTGTTGCCTTTCGATCCCTCCTACAGAACTCTCACTTCTGGAGCCCTTGGTAGTGTGCAACCCACCAGCCCCTGAGCCCTCCTCAAGGACGCTTGGGACCTAAGTGCAAAGGCAAGGCAGGGGAAGAGCTGAAGCCAGGAAGGCGCCAGTGGCGTCTCCCAGCCTCACACAGCCTGCTCCTTCCTAGGGAGGGAGCCTAAAAGCAAGGTAAGTCTGGGCAAGGCTCGCCCATGGCAGAGCAGCCTCGCGACGGGAACTCTGCCAGATCGGGGCTCTGAGCAGAGCCAGAGCTCTGCCGTACTGGAGGCGCACCTAGCTCCCTGCAAGGAGGGCTTTCAAACCCCAAACAATGAACCACATACCCCAAACCCCGAACCACATACCCAAACATGGTAACCCGAACCCCAAACCCCATATCCTGAATCTGAACCCCTATCCCAACCGCAAACCCCAAACCCTGAACAGGGAACTCCAAACCCCTTACCCGAACTCAAAACCCCTAACCCAATCCCCAAACTCCGAACCCCAAACACCTAACCCGTACCGTGAACCCCTAACCCTAACCCAAACCCCTAACCCGAGCCCTAAACCCCAAACCCAAACCCCGACCCTCAAGCCCCGAACCGCAAATCCTGAAACACGTAGCCCAAACCCCGAATCCATAACTCCGAACCCCAATCCAGAACCCAACCCCGAACCCCAAACCACTAGCCCGAACCCCAAACCCAAACCCAAACCGCACACCCCTAAACCGAACCCCAAACCCTGAACCCAAACCCCTAACCTGTACCCCCACCCCACACCCCGAACCCGAACCCCAAACCCGTAACGCCGAATCGCAAACCCCTAACCTGAACCCCAAATCCCAAACCCCAATCCCAAACCGCAAACACCAAAACCGAACCCTAAACCCCGAAACCCCAACCCCCAAACCCAAACTCCAAACTGCTAACCCGAACCCCAAACCCCAAACCCCTAACCGGAACCCCAAACCTCAAATCCAAAACCGCACACCCCAAACCTCTAAGCCGAACCCCGAACTGCCAACCCCTAATTCCTAACCCGAACAGCAAAACTCGAAACTGCACCTCACACCCCCAACCCCAAACCATGAACCCAATCCCCTGAACCCCAAACCCCAAACCTCAAATCTCGACCCCCGAACCACAAACCTCACATACTCAACCCCTAATCGGAACCTCAAACCCGAATCCCCAAACCCCAAACCCAAATCCTAAACCCCTAATCCCTAACCCAAACCGTCAACCCAGAAACCGAACCCCTAATCCCCAACCCCCAACCCTCAACCCAAACCCCAAACCCATAACTGGAACCCCAAACCGCGAACCCCTCACCCAAATCCCAAACTCCAAACCCCAAACCCCTAAGCCTTAACCTAAACTGCCAACCCCTAACCCGAACCGAGAATCCCTACCCCGAACCCCAAACCCCAAATCCTAACCGCGAACCCCTAACCCAAACCCCAAACCCAAACCGCGAACCCCAAACCCCTAACCCGAATCCCAAATCCCCAACCCCAACCGTGAACCTCAAACCCCAAACCCCTAACCCTAACCTCAAACCCCAAACCCCAACTGCGAACCTCTAAACCAATCCGAGAACCCCTAACCTGATCCCCAAACCCCAAACCCAAGCCCCAAACTCAAACCGCGAGCCCCAAACCCCAAACCCTTAACCCGATCCTCAAACCCCAAACCCCAACTGCAAACCCCTAATCTGAACCGAGAACCCATAACCTGATCCCCAAACCCCAAACCCCTAAGCTGAACCTTGAACCCCTAATCGGAACCCCAAACCCCAAACGAGAACCGCGAACCCGGAACCCCAAACCCTGAACTCCAAACCCCAAACCCGAACCCTGAACCCTAACCCGAACCCGAATCCAAACCCTAAGAAGGGAGGGGATTCCCGTAACCCGAACTCTGAACCTGAACCCTAACAAGTTGAGGGGATGCCGGCACCCTAACCCTAACCCTAACCCTAACAATAAAACTCTAAAAGAAAAAGAAACTTTTCTGGCCTAAGCCCCGCCCCTTGCGGTCCCCCATCCGCTCAAAGCAAAAAAGGCAAGCCCGGACTGGAACTTCTGACCCACAAAGCCAGATTGCATGTTTACTCGGCCGTCAGCCTAACCGCTATGCTAACAAAGCCCCCCGGGTTTCATGCTGCTCCCAGGCACTCTTCAAGCCTCGGCCCGCCAGGGCAGGCTAATAAAGAACTATGGGCCCCATTAGCGCTCACTTTAAGCCCTAACCGTAACCTGAACCCTGACCCTGACCTGAACCCTAACCCAAACCCGAACTCTAAGAAGAGGGGGGTTCCCCGAATTCTAACCCTAACCCCGAACCCGAACCCGAGCGAGTTGGGGGGTTGCCCGAACCCTAACCCTAAGCTTCACAATAAACCTCTAAAATCAAAAGAAACTTTTCTGGTCTAAGCCCCGCCTCTTGTGGTCCCCCGCCCCCTAAAAGGGAAAGAGTTAAACCCGGGACTTGAACTCCTGACCTACAGACCCTAGTCTGCCTGACTTACCAGCCTGCCTAACCGCTATGCTACAGAGGCTTGCTGTTTCAGGCAGCGCTCCCGGGCCCTCTTCAAGCCTCTGCGCGCCAGGGTCTGGCTCTATAGAATATCATGGCTGTCCTAGGTCATCTTTGCTTCTTATCCCTAAATCATAGACAGATGAGCTGAGAAAAAGCTTGGGTTGTCTCGGTGGGGTGGATCTGCTTGTCCTTGTGTTTCCCCTGGAGGCAGTCGCGGTCCCGCGGGCCTGGCCTGGCAGGGGGCGTGGGGGCGGGGCGCACCGTGCGCGCCTCGGGGGCGGGGCGAGCCTGGGCGGCTGGTCAGGGGCGCGGCTCACGGGAGCGGGTCTGGGGCGGGGTGAACATGGCGGCGCCTCGGGGCCAGGGGTCCCCAGTTGTGCTCTCAGGGCTCGCCATTGCAGCTGGGACTGCTCGTTTCGTGGGCTCCTGGGTCCCCGTCGATTGGCATCCAGCGAGCAGAGCGCAGGGCTGTGGACCACAGGTAAGGGAACTCGGACTCGGCGGAGCAGGGAACCATGTCTTCTGCCCTTTGTTTGCAGTCTCGGAGCCGACTGAAATGGCGATCGCAGAAAAGCCTCGCCTTTGGGGCCGAGGGTTTTACCGCTTCACCCCTTTGCATACAGCTCAGACCCGCGCGCTTTTCCCAAGCAGCCGAGTGTATTGCTTCCTACAGGCCTGGAGAGGATAACAGGCAGGAAGGCCAGGGGTCTCCAGACAGAGAAAATAAACTGCAAGTGTCAGACGTTTTTTTCTCTCTCTTAAGAGGCAGGAGGAGACCAAAGAGGGCTGCGGTTTTTTTTTTCTCCATCTTGATACAAATGTAAAAGAAGGTTTCTCTGAAAATTCTGTGTTGCCATGACAACTCCTGGCTCCACCTGAATTTAACTTTTCTCAAACCTTGAACTAAGCAATGCATTGTTCTTATGGAAATGTTTGTCTTAAGGTATGTTAATGTCTTCAGGTCAGTTCCCCCTAAGGGCTCAGAAACGACTCGACAAACCGGTTTGTCTTACTCATACCTGGTTCTCTTAACCTCTGTGAATGAAACTATATATTTGCTTGGAAATCTGCCTTTCTTCAAGATTCATGTCCATCATTTTCTGGCCTGGGATGACTCATCTGCTGCCAATGTGATCTCAATGCATGCTGTGGGTGAGGGGCCTGGTGCCATTCTCTGAGACATTGTCTTTCTTTCCTTAGCAGACTGCTAGTGGCTGTATAACATCTGGCTAAAGACTAGCAGGGGGTACTCTTTCTTCCCCCTTTGAATGTCTACGTCAGCAGCTCTCTCGATCTCTTTTCTACTTGAATCAAACTTTTTCACAGAAAACCTCTGAGCCATCAAGCTTCGTCACTTGCCCTGGATTGAATTCTCCTCTGGAGGCCAAGAATGCTGGCATCTTTTGTGGTTTAGCAGCCACCTTTCAGCCTTTTGTAATTCATATTGAATCTTCATTTCAGATGGCAGATGCATTCCACGGTATTGCCAACTGAAGTCTTGTCATCGCTATGGAGTCTCTGTCCATGGCTTTGAGGGTATTTTTCAGCAATCATGTATCATTTCCAGTGTGCCAGTCTTGTCATCCTCATTCCATCCATAGCAAAGTCTTTTATTAATGTTGACGTGATTGAAGGGGAATTGTTTGTTTCAATTCCCTTTCAGATTGTTATTTGCTGGTGTATACAGATAACACTGTGTCGTCATTCATTTGTATCCGTTTGGACAGCTTGATAGTTGTCTTTAGTTTCTTTAATTTCTCATAATTGAAGATGACCCTGGCTCATATATTTACAGTCTGCACCCCTAGTCTCAGTCATTTCTTCAAAGAACTGTCCTTTTTTTAACATGACATTATTTTTGACTGTGCTGGGTCTTTATTGCTCCTTTGTCTAGTTGTAGTGAGCAGAGGCTACCTTCTAGTTGCTGTGCCATGGCTTCTCATTGCAGTGCTTTCTCTGTGTGCAGAACTTGGGCTCTGGAGCATGCAAACGTCAAGAGTTGTTCAAGGGCTTCATTGCCCCTGGGCGTGTGGAATCTTCTACACAGGAATTGAACCCGTGTTCCCTGCATCGGTAGGCAGCTTCTTTACCACCAGGCCATCGGAGATGTTTCCTGTTCCCTTTTATTAGAGAATGATATTTAAAACATACATGTAGGAGCTCAATATGCTCAGCTGACAATACATGGAGATATATCTCCATGTATTCCAGCTCACCTTTGAACATATTCAGTTAAAGGTAATTTGTGATGATGTCTCCAACCTGATCCACCACGACATGGACATTGTAACGTTTCCTTTTGTTTATCTGGAACTTTGCCTTCCAATGGTAAGATACCTGGCTTCCACCGCTTGTCATACACAGAATTCAGTGCTTGTCCCACGTGGTTACTGAAAAAAAAAAAAACTGTCAGATTGTCTTTCAAAGGGGGCTCTGCGTGCATCGCACCAGTATCTTGAGTATGTTTTTGTATGATAGTTTACTATCAGTATACCCTCAGTGGCCAGGTGTCTATTTCAGTCGTTACCAATTATGAATGGGCTTGTTTGCTCTAGTGTTCTTGGACAATTCGAGTACAGTTTCTTTGTCAGATGTGCATTTTTTTAGGAAAAGAGTTTGTATTGATTGTTGGCTGTGTTGCATCTTTGTGTGTGGGCTTTTCTCTAGTTTTGGTGAGCATGGGCCATAACGAGTGGTTTGCAGGCTTCTCACTGCAGTGTGTCCTCTTGTTGAGGGGCACAGGCTCACGGGCTTCAGTGGCTGCGGCATGTGAACTCGGCATCGTGGCTTCCAGGATCTAGAGCACAGGCTCGGCAGTTGTGGCACACGGGCTCCATAGGATGTGGCATCTTCCCATCCTAGGGATCGCACATGCATCTCCAGCACTGGCAGGTGGATTCTTGACTATGGAACCACCAGGGCATATTTGAGATTCTAGTTTTCCACACACGTATCTAGTGAAAGAGGCCAGGATCAAGAGGCATGGCAGCTGGGAATCCTCAGCCACAGCTCTGGTGTGCTATCCAAAGCTCTGGGGCCTTTGGTGAGCAGCTCAGCTTCCCTGGGACTGTTTCCTCCCGTCAGAAATGCCCTGCTTTTGGACTGTAGCCCACCAAGCTCCTCTGTCCCTAGGATTTCTGAGACCAGAGTACTGCAGGTGGTGCCATTTCCTTCTCTGCTGCTGCTGCCACGTCGCTTCAGTCGTGCCTGACTCTGCGCGACCCCATAGACAGCAGCCTACCAGGCTCCTCTGTCCCTGGGATTCTCCAGGCAAGAACACTGGAGTGGGTTGCCATGTCCTCCTCCAGTACATGAAAGTGAAAAGTGAAAGTGAAGTCACTCAGTGAAGTCGTGTCCGACTCTTAGTGACCCCGGGGTTGCAGCCTACCAGGCTCCTCTGTCCGTGGGATTCTCCAGGCAATGGTACTGGAGCGGGCTGCCATTGCCTTGTCTGATTTCCTTCTCTGCAAGATAGCGTTTTGGAAGCTCTTTTCTCCTGGATATTGCTTTTGATGAAGGAAGGGGGTTCCCTTCCAGGGCTTGAGAGTGAGTTCTTGTCTGACACTGGGCAATGAGTTGTCTGAGGAGAGGAGTGCTGTCCAAGCGAGAGGCTTCATTGGGAAGGGCTGCCGGGGTGGAGGGCAGGAGGGTGAGGGAAACGGAGAGAACCACTCTGTCACGTGGCTCGCACTCTCAGGTTTTATGGTCATCGGGTTCATTTCTGGTTTGTCTCTTGCCAGGCATTCTGAATTGGGATCCTTCTTGGGGGCACACGCATCACTCAGCCGAGATGGATTCCAGCGAAGTGCATCCTGGGAGGTTGGTAGGACCTCTGAACTGGAGCCTCCCATCTCCTGACCTCTCCAGAATTCTGGTTGGTGGTAGCTTGTTCGTTCCTTGTTCCTTCCCAGGACCTCCTGTTGTGAGATGACTCCTGCAAGTGTTTTCTTTTCTCTGTTGCCTGGCCAGGGTGGGTGGTCCGTGGTTCATTTAGCAGTTTCTTTTTGGTTCTCTCGAGTAAGGTCCTCCACAGGGTAAATGTATGAAATGATAAAAGGCAATGTGTTAACTCATTTGTATTCATAATTGGGTAAGTTGGCTTGTTTTGTGTATGTTAGACCTGATCACCAGACCGAAGGTCATGTAGAACGTTTGTAGTTTTCTAAAATTTCAATAGTTTTTAAAATGGAGTTACCTTGTTGCAAAGTTTGTGTGTATGTTCATATTTTTTTAAACAGTTATTTCTTTTTAGTTGATTGATCATTGCTTTACAATATTGGTTTGATTTGTCATACCATCCACATGAATTGACCATAGGTGTACCTATGTCCTCTTGCTCTGGAATCTCCCTCCCACCTCGCACGCATTCCCACCTCTCTAGGTTACTACTGAGCCCCAGTTTGAGTTCCCTGAATCATACAGCAAATTCCCATTGGTTGTCTATTTACAAAGGTTGGTGTACCTGCATCCATGCTGCTCTCTCCATTCATCTCACCCTCTCCCTCTTGTTCCCCACCCTCGTCTGTAAGTCTGTTCTCTATGTCTGCACCTCCATTGCTGCTCTGTGAACAGACTCGTCAGTACCATCCTTCTAGATTCCATGTTTTTCTCTCTTTGACTGACTTCCCTCCCCTTTATTAGAACAAACTCACATGTGTTCCTTTTTATGGCTGCATTCCATACAGGCTCTGATTGTTCCTTAGCCATGTTTTGCGGAGGGTCATGGAGCTATTCTGCTCCATTTCAGTTTGGGCTTCCAGTCTGAGTGCTCGCAGCAGAGCTGCTTCTGGGTGAGCCCTCTGAGGTCTGTGAGCGCCGGGCTGCCCGCTCTTCTCCTGTGGCCCGCAGGGGGGCGCCAAAGCCCCCTCTGACCCGCGGGCGCAGGACGCTTTGCCTTTAGGCTCTGCCCCGTGAGCAGCTGGCGGGAGCTTTGTCTCCTCAGGACCATCAGGGCTCAGGCTTCTGGATAACAGGGCTGCATCCAGGCTGAGAGGAGCAGGGTTGCCTCAGTGCCCACCAGCAGGGAGGCGCTGCAAGAGCGAAAAATGAGGACGGAGTAGACGTTTCCTGTGTCCAGCTGAGGGCTGACTGGAGGTCCATCTCGGAGGACTCAGGGGGAAAGAGCTCCGTGTGCAAAGCGGTGGGTTTTCAGTTCGATTTGCGTTAGATGATGTAGAGGATGAACACTGATGTTCTTCCGTGGAGGTGGCCGTTTTCCTGTCACTGTTTCTTGAGAAGACTGTCCTTTCCTCTTTGCTCGTTCCTGGTTTGATTTTCAGGAACTGACCATGTACATGTGGGTTCGTTTCTGGGCTCTCTATTCTCTCCTGGAGTCCATGTGTCTGTGTTCCTGCCAGTTCCTCACTGTGGTGGTCACTACAGCTCCGTGATGTAGTTTGAAGAGGGATAGGAAGATGCCTCCAGCTGTGTTCCTCTTTCTCAGAGTCTTTTTGGCCGTTTAAGGTCCTGGTCAACAGTAGCAGTCTAATATGAGGAATATTTCTATTTCTGTGAAAAATGCCATTGAATGTTATTTTGTGATTGCAGTCCGTGTATTTGTTGATGACTTTGGTTGGAATGGACCTTTTAATTCCTCATTGTTCCAGTGCATGAGCGTGGAATAGTTTTCTGTGTATTTGTGTTTTCTTTGGTTTCTTTATCAGTGCTTTCTAGTTTTCTGACTACTGGTCTTTTATGTTCTTGATTAAGTTTGTTGCTAGATGTTTTATTTAAGTGGGAGTTTCTTAATTTTTTTTTCTGATTGTTATGAGTGTCTAGAAATGCAAGTGATTTTTGGACTGTAAATGGTAGTCTATTATATGATTGTAAATTGATCCCAAATGATTCAGCTTTACTGAAAGTAGTCTAACAACATTTTGTGAAGTGATGTGGAACGTTTTATCTGTAACATCTGTTTCTCCTGCAGTAGGTCATCCAGAGGACCCAAGACATGGTGGTTACTAAGAGACTTCCCACAGTACTTCTTCATTCCACGTGGACTCCTTCAAGGGCAGTGAGCATCGCAGCTTCCCTTGAACTTCGTCTGGGTAAGTCTTGGCCTGTATCAGAAAGCTTCCTGCCTGTCTACTCTAAATTTCTTTTGTGGTATTGACATGGTTGTTTTGAAACCTAGTATACTTTCCAGTCATTTAAAATGTACAGAAAATGCCTAGCAATGGGAACAAGTGCTAGCATTTGCCACATCATCTAAAAGACTCTATGTGTTTTATCCAAAATGGGTACCTTCTGCAGAACCAGCACATAATCTCCAAAATCAGGAAATCATATGGTATCTACGTTATAATGTAATCCACCGCCCCACTTCCACTTTGCAATGTTCAAGTGTATGAATATATCTTTTGTTTCCATCTTCATCCTTTTTTCTTTATTTAGAGTGTTACTGAGATTTTCAGTTATTTGGACAAACTTGATGGATTGAAAGCAGACATGGTGAATAAGGGTTCTGGGTGGCCTTTTCTATGTGGATTTTTTTTTCACTGAAGATGGTTTGAATATTTATTCGTGTTGTAACATGTATGAATCCTGCATTCTTTCTCCCCCCATAGTAATGAAAAATCAATACTATGCCATTTACCATTTTAGATATTTGTAAGCATACAGTGTTGTAGCAGACAACCTTTTCTTGTTTTGCAAACCAGTTTAATAATGTGCACCTTGTGCGTGCTTTGGACAAACTCAGGAAACTGAGTCAGTGACTGAAATGGCCCAAGATATCACCTTAGATTCCATCTTCATCTGAAAAACAAAACAGGCACTTCCTGGTGGTCCAGTGGCTGAGACTGGACACTCCCAAAGAAGGAGGCCCAGGTTCATTTCCTGATCCAAGAACTAGATCTCCCATGCCACAACAGAGAATTTGCATGCTGTAGCTAAATATCTGGCTTGCCTCAATGAAGGTTGACCTGGCGCAGCCAAATGAAAACAGAAACAAATATTTAAAAAAATACAACCAAAGGAAAGGAAGGGTATGGTGGCTGTGCAGATTTACGGCTTAGCTTTCCCTATCGATAGAAAAGAAAAAAGAGTTTCAAAAGACTGTGTCTCATCCTTCTATCTGGCATATAGAGAGGATTCCTTTGAAATGAGATTTCTCTGGTAAATGTGACTCACAGAAGAGCTGTCTTGAACTTGGGTTTCAGAGATGATCATGTGTCCTCTAAAAAAATAAAAGTTAATTGGGTCCAACTAATCCTCATGCTGAGGTGGTATATTTTGTGGTAGCATTTGCTCCCCTTCACTTTGCATGTATCCCCATTTGTTTACACTGTCATCTACTGAAGACATCCTGATATTTGAAAGTTTGTAGTGATTACAAGTCGAGCTGTTGTATATAATCATGCGATCCTTTTTTGTCTGGGACATGTTTTCAAAGCTGTTTAGTAAGTGCTGGACATGAAGGATTCAGGTCACAGGTGAGCCTTGTTTAGCTGTGGAAAAAATCCAGCTATGTTTCTCTGTGGCTTGTGGGATCTTCTGGGGTAAGGGATCGAACTAGAGTGTCTTGCATTGTCAGGCAGATTCTTTACCACTGAGCCACCGGAGAAGCTGTGCCCTACCCCCTTTTCTTGAGTTGACTGGATCTAATAGGTGTGCAGTGCTACCTCACTGTTATTTTAGTTTGTCATTTCCTAATGCTATGTGGTTTTGAGTCTTTTTGATAGGCTTATTTACTATCTTTATATTTTTGTAGGCCAGGTGTTTAGGTGTATACATATTTTATGAGATTGTTCTAGATTTTTTGGTATATTTGGAGAACAATCCTTTATCAGATATCTATTTTATAAATATAGTTTCCTGTGGCTTGTGTTTAAGTTTTGTGAATAAGGTTTTTCACCGTTTCAATTTCTAATTTTTTAAAGTTGATGTTATATGTGTTTTCTATCCTTTTTTGGATAGCCTTTAGTGTGTTGTTGTTGTTGTTAAATTTTATAAGCAGAAGTGAGGTACCGTAGATACAGTTTTAAGCTAAGCTGAGGTGCCACAGATACAGTTTTGCCTTTTGTCTGTTGAGAAGTTTGAGTGAGTTTGGTGT
>NW_017191054.1:0-10968 GCF_001704415.2 Capra hircus
CCCTCCAGGAGAGGTGAGGCCCATTTCCTCTGAGGCGTCCAGCCTAATCACACATAACCTCTGACACTTCCAAAACGTCCTTCACATCCTTACTGCAACTCAAGAAGTTCCCCGACATACCCGTCTCCTCTCTAGAGGAAGCACGAGAGTCCCGCCCCCATCCAGAGGAGCCCCGTTTCGCCTCCCAGCTCGAGAGGAGGGATCCTTTCCCTGTGTGGTCGGGAAAGAATTACCGGCCTTCCGTCGCATCTCAGGAGGGGGCGCTCTTGACAGGAAAGGCGAGAGGAACTCGAGGGTCGTTCCACCATTCCCAGAGTCCCCCAGATGTCTCAGTCCATTCCAGGGAACCCTGTTTTCCCGGCACTGCCTCGACTTTCAAGCCTGGGATCGACTCACACCATGGTGGCACATGGGACAGCCCTGTGGGAAAGCCTCGTGGGAAAGCCTCGTGGGAAAGCCTCGAGGGAAAGCACAGATCCCTTGATCCATGCGAAGGAAGGGTGACACTGCTGCTACAGCTCGGGAGGAAAGCGCACATGCATGTCCCCACTCGAGCCTAGGACTGACTTCCCTGGGCAAACTCCAGAAGTACCCCAAGATCCATGTCAGCACTAGAGGAATCCTCAGGTTCCGCACCGACTCCACACAAGACCTTAGGCCCGGCTTCGACGGGAGAGAATCCGGAGGGCCCCCGAGCAACTCGCATGGGGACTGGCCTTTCCTGAGGCCACCAGAGCGGGTCCCTGAGGTCCCCATCGTAAGTCGAGAGCACCTGCCGCAACTCGAGAAAATCCAGGAGGTTCTCCCCTCCAGGCGAGATGAGGCCCATTTCCGCTGAGGCGTCTCGAGGTTAATCACACCTAACCTCTGGATCTTCCAAAGGGTCCTTCACACCCTTGCTGCAACTCAAGAAGTTCCCCGACATTACCCGTCTCCACTCGAAGGAAGCACGCGAGTCCCGCCCACATCCAGAGGAGCCCCGTTTCCGCCTCATAGTTCGAGAGGAGGGATTCTTTCCCAGCGTGGTGGGGAAAGAATTCCCAGCGTTCCTGTTGCATCTCAAGAGGAGGCGTCTCCACAGGAAAGTCGAGAGAACTCCAGAGTCATGCCACCATTCCCAGAGTCCCCAGATGTCTCAGTCCATTCCAGGCAAACCTGTTTTCCCTGCACTGCCTCGACTTTCAAGCCGAATCGACTCACACACGGTGACACGTGGGATAGCCTTGTGGGAAGGCCTCTTGGGAAAGCCTCGAGGAAAGCCACAGATCCCTTGATCCACGCGAAGGGAAGCGTGACACTGCTGCTGCAGCTCGGGAGGAAAGCGCACGTGCATACCCCACTCGAGACGAGGATTGACTCCCCTGGGGAGACTCCAGAAGTACCCCAAGATCCATGTCAGCACTGGAGAGGAATCCTCAGGTTCTGGCACCGAATCCACACAAGAACTTAGGCCCCGGCATCGACAAGAGAGGAATCGCGAGGGGCCCCTGAGCAACTCGCATGGGACGGGCCTTTCCTGAGGCCACCAGAGCGGGTCCCTGAGGTCCCCATCGTAAGTCGAGAGCACCTGCCGCAACTCGAGAAAATCCAGGAGGGTTCTCCCCTCCAGGCGAGATGAGGCCCATTTCCGGTGAGGCGTCTCCAGGCTAATCACACCTAAACTCTGGAACTTCCAAAGGGTCCTTCACACCCTTGCTGCAACTCAAGAAGTTCCCCGACATACCCGTCTCCACTCGAGAGGAAGCACGAGAGTCCCGCCCACATCCGGAGGAGCCCCCGTTTCGGCCTCATAGCTCGACTGGACGGATTCTTTCCCTTCGTGGTCGGGAAAGAATTCCCGGCGTTCCCGTCCCATCTCAAGAGGAGGCGCTGTCCACAGGAAAGGCGAGAGGAACTCCAGTGTCATGCCACCATTCTCAGTGTCCCCCAGATGCCTCAGTCATTGCAGGGAAAAACTGTTTTCCATGCACTGCTCGACTTTCAAGCCGAGGATCGGCTGACTCCACGGTGGCACGTGGGACAGCCCTGTGGGAAAGCCTCGTGTGAAAGCCTCATGGAAAGCCCCGAGGGAAAGCCACTGATCCCTTGATCCACGGGAGGGAAGCGTGACACTGCTGCTGCAGTTCGGGAGGAAAGCGCAGGTGCATGCCCCTACTTGACGAGGACTGACTCCCCTGGGGAGACTCCGTAGGTACCCCAAGATCCATGCCAGAACTGGAGAGGAATCCTCACGTTCCGGCTCCGACTCCACACAAGGTCTTAAGCCCCGGCATGGACGGCAGAGAATCCCGAGAGGCCCCGAGCAACTCGCATGGGGACTGGCCTTTCCTGAGGCCACCAGAGCGGGTCCTGAGGTCCCCGTCGTAAGTCGAGCACCTGCCGCAACTGAAACAATCCAGGAGGTTGTCCCCTCCAGGCGAGATGAGGCCCATTTCCGCTGAGGCGTCTCGAGGCTAATCACACCTAACCTCTGGAACTTCCAAAGGGTCCTTCACACCCTTGCTGCAACTCAAGAAGTCCCCCGATATTCCCGTCTCTACTCGAGAGTAAGCATGAGAGTCCGCCCACATCCAGAGTAGCCCCGTTTCCGCCTCCTAGCTAGAGAGGAGGGATCCTTTCCCTGCGTGGTCGGGAAAGAATTCCCAGCATTCCCGTCGCATCTCAAGAGGAAGGCGCTCTCCACTGGAAGGCGAGAGGAACTCCTGGGGTCTTGCCACCATTCCCAGAGTCCCGCAGATGTCTAAGTCCATTCCAGGGAAATCTGTTTTCCCTCGATTGCCGCGACTTTCAAGCCGAGGATCGACTCACACCATGGTGGCACGTGGGACAGCCCTGTGGGAAAGCCTCCTGGGAAAGCCTCGTGGGAGAGCCTCAAGGGAAAGGCACAGATCCCTTGATCCAGGCGAAGGGAAGCGTGACACTGCTGCTACAGCTCGGGAGGGAAGCGCACGTTCATGCCCCCCACACAAGACGACGACTAACTCCCCTGGGGAGTCTCCAGAAGTACCCCAAGATCCATGTCAGCACTGGAGAGGAAACCTCAGGTTCCCGGCACCGACTCCACACAGGGTCTTAGGCCCCGGCATTGACGGGAGAGGAATCCCGAGAGGCCCCAGAGCAACTCGCATGGGGACTGGCCTTTCCTGAGGCCACTAGAGCGGGTCCCTGAGGTCCCCGTAGTAAGTCAAGAGCACCTGCCGCAACTCGAGAAAATCCAGGAGGTTCTCCCCTCCAGGCGAGATGAGGCCCTTTTCCTCTGAGGCGTCTCGAGGCTAACCATACCTAACATTTGGAACTTCCAAAGGGTCCTTCACACCCTTGCTGCAACTGAAGAAGTTCCCCGACATACCTGACTCCACTCAAGAGGAAGCACGAGAATCCCGCCCACATCCAGAGGAGCCCCGTTTCCGCCTCATACCTCGAGGTCAGGTATCCTTTCCCTGCATGTTCGGGAAAGAATTCCCGGTGTTCCCGTCGCATCTCATGAGGAGGCGCTCTCCACAGGAAAGGCGGAGGAACTCCAGGGTCGTGCCACCATTCCAAGAGTCCCCAGATATCTCAGTCTGCCGGGGTCCAGCCCCGCTGGATCCAGGGAATTCGACGGTTATTATGGACGGCGTTGTCGTGGAAAGTCTTTTTTATTTATTAATGTAAGATTAGATTAAGAAATTATAGTGTAGTAAGAAGATTAACTGGAGGAAAAGGGCTGAATAGCTTGGTTTACGTGGAAGGCCAATAAAATTCCAGCCAAGGAATTTTCACCATCTACGTTGGGCCACCAGCCCTTGCTTGAATATCTAAGGGTGCCACACCTTAAGCTCCCTTTCGTGCAGGTCTTAACAGCCAGGCAAGTAAGTAGACCTGGCGAGCCTCCGCGCCCCTGGTGGAGATTCAGCCTGAAGTTAAAGTAAAAAGCAGAGAGAAGGAAAGGGAGAGAAGAAGAAAGAGAGAAAAAGACACGGGGGGAGCCTGAGTCTCAAGAAACCAGGCCGAGAGACTAGTTCGAGAATCTGGTCCGAGGAACTGGCCCCATCCTTTATTGTTCATAAAGCCTTTTATACTTTTGATAAAACATTGAGTTCAATGGGTAACACAAAATTATGTAGCGTTCGCACCCCAGACTCTTTCTGTACATCATTTTGTATACAAAAGGTCTCTGGTGATTTACATTATCTTTCTGGCCAAGAGGCTTGTTAAACACTTTTTGGCTCTCTTCCTTAATGAATGTTAATTTTGTTTCCTCTGAAGTGTTTTTCTTTAATCTGCATTTCCTTAAAGCATTAAAGTTACATCTCTATAAAACAAAGGTGCAGTGGGTTATAACAAAGAAGGTACTTAACTCAAAGATCTAATGTTGCTAATACCAGGTCTACTACTTGTTTTTTTAATATACCAACTCTATCTAAAAATAAAGGATATGAAAATTTAGCAGCAAGCATTGACCCAAAAAATGAAACTTTTAATCAGTCCTATTATAAAGATTTTGACTCCTCGGATGCCCCTACATTCCTAGGATGCTTTAAGCTTCCTGTGCCTCCTGGGGAAAGGAGGCCTCAAACAATCACATGCCCAGCTGTACGAGTCCTGCAGGCAGGCTAGAAAGCATTCAGAGGGGTTTTTGGATTGAAACACTCTTTCAAATGCAGAAGACTAAAGCCCTGAATTGACTTTTTCCAGAAAATGTCAGAAGAGTGGAAAAGCAGAGCAAAAAAGCCGGCAGATTTTTGTTGGGGTATGTGCGTAGGAACTTCCAGAGGGGTCCCTGAAGTCTGAACACACGATGCCTATGTCAGCTTTCTTCCCTCATGACGTTATCACGGGCGGGTGTCCTCATACTGGCTCCCAGCATCAGTCCAATCCAGAGGAACCTGTTTTCCCTGCACTGCTCGACTTTCACGCTGAGGATCAACTCACACCACGGTGGCACGAGGGAAAGCCCTGTGAGAAAGTCTCGTGGGAAAGCCTCCAGGGAAAGCCACAGATCCCTTGATCCACACGACGGGAAGCGTGACCCTGCTGCTACAGCTCGGCAGGAAAGCACACGTGCGTGCCCTCACATGAGAGGAGGATTGACTCTCCAGGGGAGACTCCAGAAGAACCCCAATATCCATGTCAGCACTGCAGAGGAAACCTCAGGTTCCGGCCCGAATCCACACAAGTTGTTCGGCCCGGGCGTCAACAGGAGAGTTATCAAGAGAAGCCCCCAGCATCTGGCATGGGGACTGGCCTTTGATGAAGCCACCAGAGCGGGTCCCTGAGGTCCCCGTCGTAAGTCGGGAGCACCTGCCGCAACTCGAGAAAATCCAGGAGGTTCTCCCCTCCAGGCGAGATGAGGCCCATTTCCAATGAGGTGTCTCGAGGTTAATTACATCTAATCTCTGGAACTTCCAAAGGGTCCTTCACACCCTTGCTGCAACTCAAGAAGTTCCCCGACATTGCCATCTCCACTCGAGAGGAAACACGAGGGTCCTGCCCACATCCAGAGTAGCCCCGTTTCATCCTCCTAGCTAGAGATGAGGGATCCTTTCCCTGCTTGGTCGGGAAAGAACTTCCGGCATTCCCGTCGCATCTCAGGTGGAGGCGCTCTCCACAGGAAGGGAGAGAGGAACTCCATGGTCGTGCCACCATTTCAAGCGTCCCCAGATGTCTCAGTCCATTCCAGAGGATCTTGTTTTTACAGAGAGACTAAACTTTCATGCCGAGGATCGCCTCACACCACGGTGGCACGGGGGACAGCCCTGTGGGGAAAGCCTCGTGGGAAAGCCTCTAGGAAAAGCCTAGAGGAAAAGCCACAGATCCATTGATCCACGCGACGGGAAGCATGACACTGCTGCTACAGCTCGGGAGGAAGGGGCATGCGCATGCGCATGCCCCCACTCGAGACGAGGACTGATTCCCCTTGGGAGACTTCAGAAGTATCCCAAAAACATGTCAGCACTGGAGAGGAATACTCAGGTTCTGGCCCCCACTCCACACAAGGTCTTGGGCCCCGGCATGTACCGGTGAGGAATCCCGAGAGGCCCTCTAGCAACTCGCGTGGGGACTGGTCTTTCCTAAGGCCACCAGAACGGGTCCCTGAGGTCCCTGGCGTAAGTCGAGAGCACCTGCCACAACTCGAGAAAATGAAGGAGATTTCTCCCCTTCAGGCGAGATGAGGCCCATTTCCACTGAGACGTCTCGAGGCTAAACACACCTAACCTCTGGAACTTCCAAAGGGTCCTTTACACCATAGCTGCAACTCAAGAAGTTCCACGAGAGACCCGTCGCCACTACATAGGAATCACCAGGGTACCACCCACATCCAGAGGAGCCCCAATTCCCCCTCCTAGCTCAATGTGAGGGATCCTTTCCCTGATTGGCCGGGGAAAGAATTCCTGTCGTACCTGTCGGCATCTCAAGAGGAGGCACGCTCCACAAGAAAGGTGAGAGGAACTCCAGGGTCGTTCCACCATTCAAGAGTCCCCCAGATGTCTCAGTCCTTTCCAGAGGAACTTGTTTACCCTGCACTGCCTCGACGTTCACGCGGAGGACCGACTCACACGATGGTGGCACGTGGGACAGCCTTGTGGGAAAGCCTCGTGGGAAAGCCTCGAGGGAAAGCCTCGTGGGAAAGCCTCGAGGGAAAGCCACAGATCCCTTGATCCACGCGAAGGGAAGCTTGACAGTTCTGCTACAGCTCGGGAGGAAAGCGAACGTGCATGCCCCCACTCGAGACGAGAACTGACTCCCTGGGGAGACTCCAGAAGTACCGCAAGATGCATGTCAGCACTGGAGAGGAATCCTCAGGTTCCGGCACCGACTCCACACAAGGTCTTAGGCCCTGGCATCGACGGGAGAGGAATCCTGAGAGGCCCCCGAGCAACTCGCATGGGGACTGGCCTTTCCTGAGGACACCAGAGCGGGTCCCTGAGGTCCCCGTCGTAAGTCGAAAGCACCAGCCGCAACTCGAGAAAATCCAGGAGGTTCTCCCCTCCAGGCGAGATGAGGCCCTTTTCCTCTGAGGCGTCTGGAGGCTAATCATACCTAACATCTGGAACTTCCAAAGGGTCCTTCACACACTTGCTACAACTCAAGAAATTCCCCAACATACCTGACTCCACTCGAGAGGAAGCACGAGAGTCCCGCCCACATGCAGAGGAGCCCCGTTTCCGCCTCGTACCTCGCGGTCAGGTATCCTTTCCTTGTATGTTCCGGAAAGAATTCCCGGTGATCCCGTCGCATCTCATGAGGAGGCGCTCTCCACAGGAAAGGCGAGAGAAACTCCAGTGTCATGACATCATTCCAAGAGTCCCCCAAATAGCTCAGTGTGCCGGTTGTCCAGGCCCACTGCATCCAGGGAATTCGACGGATGGACGGCGTTGACGTGGAAAGTCTTGTGTATTTATTAATGTAAGATTAGATTAAGAAATTATAGGGTAGTAAGAAGATTAACTGGAGGAAAAAGGCTGAATAGCTAGGTTTACGCGGAAGGCCAATAAAATTCCCGACAAGGAATTTTCTGGCGGACTCTGGGAATGGTGGCACGACCCTCGAGTTCATCTTGCCTTTCCTGTGGAGAGCGCCTCCTCTTGAGATGCGCCGGGAACGCCGGGAATTCTTTCCCGACCACGCAGGGAAAGGATCCCTCCTCTGGATCTATCAGGCGGAAACGGGGGCTCCTCTGGATGTGGGCGGGACTCTCGTGCTTCCTCTCGAGTGGAGACGGGTATGTCGGGGAACTTCATGAGTTACAGCAAGGGTGTGAAGGACCTTTGGAAGTTCCAGAGGTTAGATGTGATTAGGCCTCGAGACGCCTCAGCGGAAATGGGCCTCATCTCGCCTGGAGGGGAGAGACCTCCTGGATTTTCTCGAGTTGCGGCAGGTGCCTCTCGACTTACGACGGGGACCTCATGGACCCTCTCTGGTGTCCTCAGGAAAGGCCAGTCCCCATGCGAGTTGCTCGGGGGCCTCTCGGGATTCCTCTCCCGTCAATGCCGGGCCTAAGACCTTGTGTGGTGTCGGTGCGGGGAACCTGAGGTTTCCTCTCCAGTACTGACATGGACCTTGGGATACTTCTGGAGTCTCCCCAGGGGAGTCAGTCCTCATCTCGAGTGGTGGCATGCACGTGCGCTTTACTCCCGAGCTGTAGCAGCGGTGTCACGCTTCCCTTCGTGGTGGATCAAGGGATCTCTGGCTTTCCTCGAGGCTTTCCCACGAGGCTTTCCCACGAGGCTTTCGCACATGGCTGTCCCACGTGCCACCGTGGTGTGAGTCGATCCTTGGCTTGAAAGAAGAGGCAGTGCAGGGAAAACAGGTTTCCCTGGAATGGACTGAGACATCTGGGGGACTATGGGAATGTGGCACGACCCTGGAGTTCCTCTGGCCTTTCCTGTGGAGAGGGCCTCCTCTTGAGATGCGACGGGAACGCCGGGGAATTCTTTCCCGACTACGCAGGGAAAGGATCCCTCCTCTCGAGCTAGGAGTCGGAAACGGGGCTCCTCTGGAAGTGGGCGGGACTCTCGTGCTTCCTCTCGAGTGGAGACGGGTATGTCGGGAACTTCTTGAGCTGCAGCAAGGGTGTGAAGGACCCTTGCGAAGTTCCAGAGGTTAGGCGTGATTAGCCTCGAGACGCCTCAGCGGAAATGGGCCTCACATCGCCTGGAGGGGAGAACCTCCTGGATTTTCTCGAGTTGCGGCAGGTGCTCTTGACTTACGACGGGGACATCAGGGACCCGCTCTGGTGGCCTCAGAAAAGGCCAGTCCCCATGCGAGTTGCTCTGGGGCCTCTCGGGATTCCGCTCCTGTCGATGCCGGGCCGAAGACCTTGTGTGGAGTCAGTGCGGGAACCTGAGGATTCCTCTTCAGTGCTGACATGGATCTTGGGATACTTCAGGAGTCTCCCCAGGGGAGTCAGTCCGCGTCTCGATTGGGGACATGCTCGTGCGCTTTCCTGCCTAGCTTTACCAGCAGTGGCACGCTTCCCTTAGCGTGGAACAAGGGATCTGTTTCTTTCCCTCGAGGCTTTCCCACGAGGCTTTCCCACGATGCTTTCCCACAGGGCTGTCCCACGTGCCACCGTGGTGTGAGTCAATCCTCGGCTTGAAAGTCGAGGCAGTGCAGGGAATACAGGTATCCCTGTAATGGACTGAGACATCTGGGGGACTCTGGGAATGGTGGCACGACCCTGGTGTTTCCTCTCGCCTTTCCTGTGGAGAGCGCGTCCTCTTGAGATGCGACGGGAACGCGGGAATTCTTTCCCCAGCAAGCAGGGAAAGGATCCTCCTTTCGAGCCAGGAGTCGGAAACGGGGCTCCTGTGGATGTGGGTGGAACTCTCGTGCTTCCTCTCGAGTGGAGAGGGTATGTCGGGGAACTTCTTGAGTTGCAGCAAGGGTGTGAAGGACCCTTTGGAGGATCCAGAGGTTAGGTGTGATTAGCCTCGAGAAGCCTCAGCTGAAAAGGCCTCATCTCGCCCTGAACCTCCTGGATTTTCTCGAGTTGCGGCAGGCGCACTCGACTTACGAATGGGACCTCAGGGAACCGCTCTGGTGGCCTCAGGATAGGCCAGTCCCCATGCGAGATGCTGGGGGCCTCTCGGGATTCCTCTCCCGTCGATACCGCGGCCTAAGATCTTGTGTGGAGTCGGTTCCGGAACCTGAGGATTCCTCTCCAGTGCTGAAATGGATCTTGGGAACTTCTGGACTCTCCTCAGTGGAGTCAGTCCTCGTCTCGCGTGGGGGCATACAAGTGCGTTTTACTCTCGAGCTGTAGCAGCAGTGTAACGCTTCCCTTCGCATGGATCAAGGGATCTGTGGCTTTCCCTCGAGGCTTTCCCACGAGGCTTTCCCACAGGCTGTCCCACGTGCCACCGTGTTGTGAGTCGATCCTCGCTTGAAAGTCGAGTCAGTGCAGGGAAAACAGGTTTCCCTGGAATGGACTGAGACATCTGGGGGACTCTGGGAATGTGGCTAGACCCTGGAGTTCCTCTCGCCTCTCCTGTGGAGAGTGCCTCCTCTTGAGATGCGACGGGAACGCCGGGAATTCTTTCCTGACCACGCAGGGAAAGGATCCCTCCTCTCGAGCTAGGAGGCGGAAACGGGGCTCCTCTGGATGTGGGCGGGACTCGCGTGCTTCCTTTCGAGTGGAGACGGGTATGTCGGAGAACTTCTTGAGTTGCAACAAGGGTGTGAAGGACCCTTTGTAAGTTCCAGAGTTTAGGTGTGATTAGCCTCGCGACGCCTCAGCGGAAATGGGCCTCATCTCGCCTGGAGGGGAGAACCTCCTGGATTTCTCGAGTTGCAGCAGGTGCTCTCGACTTTCGACGGGGACCTCAGGGACCGCTCTGGTGGCCTCAGGAAAGGCCAGTCCCCATGCGAGTTGCGCGGGGGCCTCTTGGGATTCCTCTCCCGTCGATGCCGGAGCCTAAGATCTTGTGTGGAGTCGTGCCGGAACCTGAGGATTCCTCCAGTGCTGACATGGAACTTGGTGTACTTCTGGAGTTCCCCAGGGGCGTCAGTCCTTGTGTCGAGTGGGGGCATGCACGAGCGCTTTCCTTCCGAGCTGTAGCAGTATGGTCCCGCTTCCCTTCGCGTGGTTCAAGGGATCTGTGGCTTTCCCTCGAGGCTTTCCCACGAGGCTTTACAATGAGGCTTTCCCACAGGGCTGTCCCACGTGCCACCATGGGTGTTGAATCGATCCTCGGCTTGAAAGTCGAACAGTGCAGGGAAAAGAGGTTTCCCTGGAATGGACTGAGAGATCTGGGGGACTCTGGAATGGTGGCACGACCCTGGAGTTCCTCTCGCCTTTCCTGTGCAGAGCGCCTCCTCTTGAGATGCCATGGAACACGGGAATCTTTCCTGACCACACAGGGAAAGGATCCCTCCTCTCGAGCTAGGAGGCGCGAAACGAGGCTCCTCTGGATGTGGGCGGGACTCTCGTGCTTCCTCTCGGAGGGGGGAGACGGGTATGTCCGGGAACTTCTTTTCAGTTGC
>NW_017191055.1:0-10968 GCF_001704415.2 Capra hircus
CATTTGGAAGTTCACAGTTCATGTGAACTTGGAGAATTTTGAGCATTACTTTACTAGTGTGTGAGATGAGTGCAATTGTGCAGCAGCTTGAATATTCTTTGTCATTGCCTTTCTTGGGATTGGAATGAAAACTGACCTAATGACTAGATGTTTTCAATTGCATATGCTGAAAGAACTGGCTGTGCAGTTTTGAAGAAAAAAAAATCATTTTAACCCATTTTCTCTGAAGTGCAAGGCATATCATGGCCATCCCTGAATCATAAAAGTCACCTTTCTTTATGTAGTCATAGTTTCATGCCTAAATTATAGGCCAACTCGTGCTCAAATGGACTCTGATGTCAGGGGCAGATCAACTAATAAAAAGCTTGGATTGTCCCTCTGGAGGAAAGTGAGATCTTGGTCCCACGAGAAGAATCTGAAGGGTTAAGGGAACTTGCAAGAGTGGGGAAAGCTTAGTCCATCCTACATGTACCAAAATCTTAAATAAGGCTTATTTACTTTACCGAAGTAAAAAAACAGATGATGAAAACAATTATAAATCAATGAAAGGTAAAGAAATCCATAGTCTGTTATCAAAAATTGCATTCTAAGAAAACTTTGTTCTCTTAACCTAGAGAGGAGACTAAATTCCATCTGGTACCAGCTTACCAGAAGACAAAACAAACAAACAACAAATTATCGGTAAGCTTAAAAAAAGTATATTCCATATATCTTGAAGTAGCAGTATTTCTGCAAAGGCATCAGTGTGAAACCATAGAGGACATGGTTAAAACCTGATTAAATAGAAATTGACAATGTAATCTGGTCACTGCTGCGACTTGAAATGCTTTAATATGATAACTGGAATTATAACTGACAGCATTTGACCAGGACATATCAGATTTTCACGGATGTCAGATAATTTCTAGGATATCTATATTAGGAACTGAAGGAATCTTTGAACCTAGGAAAGAAAACAACAGTCTCAAAGGCCCTTGCTGAATCATCTATCAGCAAGGAATGTCTTTGCAAGGATCGCAAAGTGAAGGGAAAATACACCGACCTGCCTCTGCAACTTTGGTCCTCTGAGCAGATCTGGAGGTCTCCCTTTGTATAAGCTAACCTGTTCCTTCCAAATAGAGGTTTGCAACACAAAACAAGTGGCCGCCTATTCTTCCCCGAAGGAGGCTCTCTTTCCCCACATCCTGCGAACTCCCTTTCCCAGCCTCCTGGAAAAGCGCTTCTTGCAGTTCCTTTCAGAAAATCCTATGGACGGAGAAGCCTGGTAGGCTGCAGTCCGTGGGGTTCGCTGAGGGTCGGACACGAGACTGAGCGACTGCACTTTCATTTTCACTTTCATGCATTGGAGAAGGCAATGGCAACCCACTTACTGTTCTTGCCTGGAAGAATCCCAGGGACGGGGGAGCCTAGTGGCTACCGTCTATGGCGTCGCACAGAGTCGAACACGACTGAAGCAACTTAGCAGCAGGCAGCAGTTCCTTTCTTAGGGGCAGTTATCCCTGAGATTGGGACCTGGAAAGGCAGAGCCACCTCCACACACACGTCTTTTCTGTCCCTTTTCCTCTGGAGGAGAGCTCTAGTGAGCCTAGGTCTGTCAGGAAAATTCTTGGCTTTGACGGGGATCCACCCGGTGTGTGAACCTGCATACCCGACCTAGGGGCCACAGGGCACCTGTTTTGCTCGAGTGGGTCCTGGAGGGGTGCAGCATAGCAAGAGCTTAAAAATCCATCCAATTTGTCTTTTTTTTTTACCTCGGAGAGAACGAGTTTGCTCCACCTCCACCTTTGGCAGTGTGGAGGGAAGAGGGCACCACCCTCTCCCAAAGGGGACATAGGGCCTACCAGGAGAGAAAGGCCCCTTGAGGAGCTGAGCCCAGGTAGGCAGCCAGTGATGTCAAGCACACTCCCGCTGCTTGCTTCTTCATGGGCACTCCCACGATCTGCTAGGAATGTCTTTGGCAAGGATCTCAAAGGGAAGGGGAGATACATGGCCCTGTCTCTGGAACTTCAGTCCTCTGAGCAGATCTGGAGGTCTTGAGTTGTATAAGCAAACCTGTTCCTTCCAATAGAGGCTTGCAAACCACCCCCGGTGGTTGCCTCTTCTTCCCCGAAGAAGTCTTTCTTTCCCCACATGCTGCGAACTCCCTGGTCCCAACCTCCAAGAATAGCGCTTCTTGCCATTCCTTTCTTAGAGGCAGTTATCCCTGAGCTTGGGGCCGTAGGGAGTAGCCCCACACTCACAGGGAAGGCAAAGACTCCTCCATACATCTCCTCTATCCCCTTTGCTCTGGAGGAGAGCTCTAGTGAGCCTAGGTCTTTCAGGAAAATTCTTGGCTTGGACAGGATCTCACCCTGTTTGTGAACCTGCATACCCAACCAGGGGCCACAGAGCACCTGTTTCAGTAAAGTGGGCCCTGAAAGGGTGCAGCCTAGCAAGAGCTTGAAAATCCATTCAATTGCTGTTTTTGTACCTCTGACAGAGCGAGCTTGGCTCCACCCTTTGGCAGTGAGGAGAAAAGAGGCATGACACCCTCCCCAAGGGGACATGGGGCCTACTTCGAGAGGAAAGGCCCTTGTGGAGCTGAGGCCAGGAAGGCACACAGTCGTGTCAAACACACTCCCACTGCTTGCTTCTTCAGGGGCACTCCCGCTATCAGCTAGGAATGTCTTTGCAATGATCACAAAGGGAAGGGGAGATACAGGGCCCTGCTTCTGGACCTCCGGTGCTCTGAGCAAATCTCGAGGTCTCCCGTTGTTGTCAAGGTCAAGGTCAAGTTCAAGGTCAAGGTCAAGGTCAAGGTCAAGATCAAGTTCAAGTTCAAGTTGAAGTTCAAGTTCAAGGTCAAGTTCAAGTTCAAGGTCAAGTTCAAAGTCAAGTTCAAGTTCAAGTTCAAGGTCAAGGTCAAGTTCAAGTTGAACTTGAAGTTGAAGTTCAAGGTCAAGGTCAAGGTCAAGGTCAAGTTCAAGTTCAAGTTCAAAGTTCAAGTTCAAGTTCAAGTTCAAGGTCAAGTAGTCAAGTTCAAGTTCAAAGGCAGGGCAAGGCCAAGCCCAAGACCAAGGCAAGGGCAACGGCAACGCCAAGGGCAAGGCCAAGGCCAGGCCAAGGCAAAGGCCAAGGCCACCAAAGCGAAGCCCAAACCCCGTAACGCCTGACAAAAGGCAGAAGCCACTAGGCCCCTGTGCAGAGGAAGCCACTGAAGGCAGCAAGGCCACAGAGCTCCCCGACTCCCATTCCCACATGAAGATGTGAGGATAAAGGGCCTCATCCCAGCAAAGCACCGCTCCACCACCCCCAACCCGGCCCCCGCCCCCGCAGCACGCCCCTGAAACAACACTGTCTTCCCAGAAAAGAGAACGGAGAAGCCATGTGTGTGCCAAAGGAGCAAGATGAACGAACGATGCCACGCCCTCCGAATTTGGCACACCTGACGCCTCGGAACCCCGGGCCTGGCCGATGGGTCCAGCCGTTCTCGGTGGGAGGGGGTCAACACATTGTCCGAGAGCCCTTGCCCAGGCCACCCGCAAATCCCTGAGATGTGATCCGACCACAGGGACCGAGGGCAAACGTACCGCTTGAGGTGCTGGAGGAGCCGGAGGAAGCCATGGTGGGAGAGGCACACGGGCACGCTGCAGACTGCTGGCGAGTGGGCGGGGACCCAGCAGCTCAGGACTCTGGAGAACGGGAGGCGTCTCCGCCACCATTGACGTCAATAGGGTTTGGGTGGGTAGATGGAGGGGGCCGCCCCTGGCCTCTTTCCAAGCAGAGACCCTGGACGAAGTCCCGTGGAGCGAGTGGGCTTTTCCCGGGCACGGCTGTGCCTGGACCGCCAAGATCCCGTTGGGTGGGCGGGCAGTTCGGGGCTTTGGTTTGTGGCCCTCCCTCGCAGCGGGGGGTGGGTTCAACCTGAGTGGATCAATCAGGGGCCTCAGCAGTGCCAAGGGAACTCACCGCCCAGGAAACGCCCCTAGGTCCCTTTGAATTGGCCACCAACGCCCCTTTCCCAGCCTGCATTGCTCTGGGATTTCCCGCCTTTTCACATTCCACAGGTCCTGGGCCTCGACTGTCCCCGCTGGCTCCTCCGAGGCATTCCGGGACACCAGACGCTCTCTCCAGCGCTCCACCTAGATCCCTCACTGTCCTCGCCTCCGTTTCCCCATGCCCCTCCCCAACTCCTCCGTGGGCTCTTGGCATCCTTTCCCTACAGCAGTCCCAGAGTGCCACCCCGAGGGCTTTGAGTTGCCTGGAGCCCAAGGCTCCGGCCAGAGACCTGAGGGCCAGCGTCTGGACTGGCAGCTAATGCCATTTGGGGCTTTTCTCACGTGGAGCCTGAGGCCCGCACCTCCGCGGGCAACCCCCCAGCGCGAGTGCCTGGAGATACCCGCCCAAGGGGACAGTGTATCCCCTACTGTGGGGAAGGAGGTTCCTGTTTTCCTGCACTGGTTCGAGTTTCACGCCGAGTATCGACTCACACCAATGGTGGCAAGTGGAATAGCCCTGTGGGAAAGCCTCATGGGAAAGACTCCAGGGAAAGCCACAGATTCCTTGATCCACGAGAAGGGAAGCGTGACACTGCTGCTACCCTCGGGAGGAAAGCGCACGTGCATGACCCCACTCGAGCCGAGGACTGACGCAAGCTTGGGAGACTCCAGAAGTACGCCAAGATCCATGTCAGCACTGGAGAGGAATCCTCAGGTTCCGGCACCGACTCCAAACAAGGTCTTCGCCCCGGCATCGACGGAGAGGAATCCGAGAGGCCCCTGAGCAACTCGCATGGGGACTGGCCTTTCCTGAGGCCACCAGAGCGGGTCCCTGAGGTCCCAGTCGTAAGTCGAGAGCACCTGCCGCAACTCGAGAAAATCCAGGAGGTTCTCCCCTCCAGGGGAGATGAGGCCCATTTCCAATGAGGCGTCTCGAGGCTAATCACACCTAACCTCTGAACTTCCAAAGGGTCCTTCACAGGCTTGCTGCAACTCAAGAAGTTCCCTGACATACCAGTCTCCACTCGAGAGGAAGCACGAGGTCCGCCCACATCCAGAGGAGCCTGGTTTCCACCTCGTAGCTTGAGATTAGGGATTCTTTTCCTGCTTCGTCTGGAAAGAATTCCCGGCTTTCCCGTCGCATCTCAAGAAGAGGCGCTCTCAACAGGAAAGGCGAGAGAAACCCAGTGTCGTGCCACAATTCCAAGGGACCCCCAGATGTCTCAGTCCATTCCAGAGGAACTTGTTTTCCCTGCACTGCCTCTACTTTCACGCCGAGGATCCACTCACTCCACCATGGCATGTCCCACGTGGGACAGCCCTGTGGGAAAGCCTCGTCGGAACGCCTCGAGGGAAAGCCACAGATCCCTTAATCCCCGCGACGGGAAGTGTGACACTGCTGCTACAGTTCGTGAGGAAAGCTCACGTGCATGCCCCCACACGAGATGAGCACCGACTTCCCAGGAGAGACTCCAGAAGTACCCCAAGATCCATGTCAGCACTGGAGAGGAATCCTCAGGTTCCAGCCCCGACTCCACACAAGGTCTTAGGCCCCGACATCGACGGGAGAGGAATCCCGAAAGGCCCCTTGCAACTCCCATGGGCACTGGCCTTTCCTGAGGCCACCAGAGCGGGTTCCTGAGGTCCCCGTCGTAACTCGAGAGACCCTGCTCAACTCTAGAAAATCCAGGAGGTTCTCCGCTCCAGGCGAGATGAGGCCATTTCCTCTGAGGCGTCTGGTGGCTCATCACACCTAAACTCTGGAAATTCAAAAGGGTCCTTGCTGCAACTGAAGAAGTTCCCCGACATACCCGTCTCCACTCGAGAGGAAGCACGAGGGTCCCGCCCACATCCAGAGGAACCCCGTTTCCGCCTGGTAGCTCGAGATGAGGGATCCTATCCTGCTTAGTCAGGAAGATTTTTCAGCGTTCCCGTGGCCTCTCAAGATCAAGGGCTCTCAATAGGAAAGGAGAGAGGAACTCCAGGGTCGTGCCACCATTCCAAGAGTCCCCCAGATATCTCAGTCCATTTCAGAGGAACCTGTTTTCCCTGCAATGCCTCGACTTTCACGCCGAGATCCACTCACACAATGGTGGCACGTGGGACAGCCGTGTGGGAAAGCCTCGTGGGAAAGCCACAGATCCCTTGATCCCGGCGACGGAAGCGTGACACATCTGCTACACTGTCCCTGAGGTCACGGTCGTATGTCGAGAGCACCTGCTGCAACTCGAGAAAATCCAGGAGTTCTCTGCTCCATTCGAGATGAGGCCCATTTTCTCTGCGGTGTCTCGAGAGTAATCACACCTAAACTCTGGAACTTCCAAAGGGTCCTACACACCCTTGCTACAACTCAGGAGGTTCCCGATATACCCGTCTCCACTCCAGAAGAAGCACGAGCGTCCGGCCTCCTCCAGAAGAGCTCCGTTTCCGCCTCCAAGCTCGAGATGAGGGATCCTTCCCTGCTTCCTCGGGAAAGAATTTCCGACGTTTCCGACGCATCTCAAGAGGAGGTGCGCTGCACAGGAAAGGCGAGAGGAACTCATGGGTCGTGCCACAATTCCAAGAGCCCCCAGATGTCTCCGTCCATTCCAGAGATCCTGTTTTCCCTGCACTGCTTCGACTTTCATGCCGAGGATCGACTCACACACAGTGGCACGTGGGAGAGCCCTGTGGGAAAGCCTCGTGGGACAGCCTCGAGGGAAAGCCACAGATCCTTGATTCACGCGAAGGGAAGCATAACACTGCTGCTACATCTCGGAGGAAAGCGCCCGAGCATGACCCCCTCGAGACGAGGACTGAATCCCTGGGAGACTCCAGAAGTACCCGCAAGATTCATGTCAGCAACTGGAGAGGTATCCTCAAGTTCTGACACTGACTCCACACAAGGTCTTAGGCCAGGCATCGAAGGAGAGGAATCCCGAGAGGCCCCTGAGCAACTCGCATGATGACTGGCCGTTCCTGAGGCCACCAGAGCTGTCCCTGATGTCCCCGTTGTAAGTCGAGAGCACCTGCCGCAACTCGAGAAAATCCAGGAGGTTCTCCCTCCAGGCGAGATGAGGCCCATTCTCTGAGGCATCTCGAGGTTAATCACACCTAACCTCTGGAACTTCCAAAGGGTCCTTCACACCCTTGCTGCAAACTCAAGAAGTTCCCCGACATACCCGTCTCCACTCGAGAGGAAGCAAGAGAGTCCCGCCCACATCCAGAGGAGACCGTTTCGCCTCCTAGCTCGAGAGGAGGGATCCTTTCCCTGCGTGTTCGGGAAAGAATTCCCGGCGGTCCTGTCGTATCTCAAGAGGAGGCGCTCTCCACAGGAAAGGCGAGAGGAACTCCAGGGTCGTGCAATCATTCCAGAGTCCCCCAGATGTCTCAGTCCACTCCAGGGAACCTGTATTACCTGCACTGCCTCGACTTTCAACCGAGGATCGACTCACACCACGGTGGCACGTGGACAGCCCTGTGGAAAGCCTCGTGGGAAGCCTCGTGGGAATGCCTCGAGGGAAAGCCACAGATCCCTTGATCCACGCGAAGGGAAGCGTGACACTGCTGCTACAGCTCGGGAGAAAAGCACACGTGCATGGCCCCACTCGAAACGAGGACTGACCCCCCTGGGGAGACTCCAGAAGTACCCCAGGATCCATATCAGCAATGGAGAGTAATCCTCAGGTTCCGGCACCGACTCTACACAAGGTCATAGGCCCCGGCATCGACGGGAGAGGAATCCCGAGAGGCCTCCGAGCAACTCGCATGGGGACTGGCCTTTCCTGAGGCCACCAGAGCGGGTCCCTGAGATCCCCGTCGTAAGTCGAGAGCACCGGCCGCAACTCGAGAAAATCCAGGAGGTTCTCCCGTCCAGGTGAGATGAGGCCCATTTCCAATGAGGCGTCTCGAGGCTAATCACACCTAACTTCTGGAACTTCCAAAGGGTCCTTCACATCCTTGCTGCAACTCAAGAAGTTTCCCGACATACCCGTCTCCACTCAAGAGGAAGCACGAGAGCCCCGCCCACATCCAGAGGAGCCCCTTTTCCGCCTCATAGCTCGAGAGGAGGGATCCTTTCCCTGCGTGGTCGGGAATGAATTCCCAGACTTGCCATAGCAGCTCAAGAGGGGGCGCTCTTCACAGGAAAGGCGAGAGGAACTCCAGGGTCGTGCCACCATTCCCAGAGTCCCCCAGATGTCTCAGTCCATTCCAGGGAAACCTGTTTTCCTGGCACTGCCTCCACTTTCAAGCCGAGGGTTGACTCACACAACGGTGGCACGTGGGATAGCCCTGTGGTAAAGCCTCGTGGGAAACCCTGGTGGGTAAGCCTCGAGGGAAAGCCACAGATCCCTTGATCCACGCGAAGGGAAGCATAACACTCCTGCTACATCTCGGGAGGAAAGCGCACAAGCATGCCCCCACTCGAGACGAGGACTGACTCCCCTGGGGAGACTCCAGAACTGCCCCAAGATTCATGTCAGCACTGGAGAGGTATCCTCAGGTTCTGACACTGACTCCACACAAGGTCTTAGGCCCAGGCATCGACGGGAGAGGAATCCTGAGAGGCCCTCTAGCAACCTGCATGGGGACTGGCCTTTCCTGAGGCCACCAGAGCGGGTCCCTGAGGTCCCCGTCTTAAGTCCAGAGCACCTGCCGCAACTCGAGAAAATCCAGGAGGTTCTCCCCTCCAGGCGAGATGAGGCCCATTTCAGCTGAGGCTTCTCGAGGCTAATCACACCTAACCTCTGGAACTTCCAAAGGGTCCTTCACACCCTTGCTGCAACTCAAGAAGTTCCCCGACATACCCGTCTCCACTCGAGAGGAAGCACGAGGGTCCCGCCCACATCCAGAGGAACCCCGTTTCCGCCTGGTAGCTCGAGATGAGGGATCCTATCCTGCTTAGTCAGGAAAGATTTTTCAGCGTTCCCGTGGCCTCTCAAGAGCAAGGGCTCTCAATAGGAAAGGAGAGAGGAACTCCAGGGTCGTGCCACCATTCCAAGAGTCCCCCAGATATCTCAGTCCATTTCAGAGGAACCTGTTTTCCCCTCAATGCCTCGACTTTCACGCCGAGGATCCACTCACACCATGGTGGCACGTGGGACAGCCCTGTGGGAAAGCCTCGTGGGAAAGCCACAGATCCCTTGATCCCCGCGACGGGAAGCGTGACACATCTGCTACACTGTCCCTGAGGTCACGGTCGTATGTCGAGAGCACCTGCCGCAACTCGAGAAAATCCAGGAGGTTCTCTGCGCCAGTCGAGATGAGGCCCATTTTCTCTGCGGCGTCTCGAGAGTAATCACACCTAAACTCTGGAACTTCCAAAGGGTCCTACACACCCTTGCTACAACTCAGGAGGTTCCCTGATATACCCGTCTCCACTCCAGAGGAAGCACGAGGGTCCGGCCTCCTCCAGAGGAGCTCCGTTTCCGCCTCCAAGCTCGAGATGAGGGATCCTTCCCTGCTTCCTCGGGAAAGAATTCCCGACGTTTCCGACGCATCTCAAGAGGAGGCGCGCTGCACAGGAAAGGCGAGAGGAACTCATGGGTCGTGCCACCATTCCAAGAGCCCCCAGATGTCTCCGTCCATTCCAGAGGATCCTGTTTTCCCTGCACTGCTTCGACTTTCATGCCGAGGATCGACTCACACCACGGTGGCACGTGGGAGAGCCCTGTGGGAAAGCCTCGTGGGACAGCCTCGAGGGAAAGCCACAGATCCCTTGATCCACGCGACGGGAAGCGTGACACTGCTGCTACAGCTCGGGAGGAAAGCACACGTGCATGCCCCCACTCGAGACGAGGACTGACTCCCCTGGGGAGACTCCAGAAGTACCCCAAGATGCATGTCAGCCCTGGAGAGGAATCCTCAGGTTCCGGCCCCGACTCCACACAAGGTCTTAGGCCCTGGCATCGACGGGAGAGGAACAGCGACAGGCCCTCTAGCAACTCGCATGGGGACTGGCCTTTCCTGAGGTCACCAGAGCGGGTCCATGAGGTCCCCGTCGTAAGTCAAGAGCACCTGCCGCAACTCGGTAAAATCCAGGAGGTTCTCCCCTCCAGTCGAGATGAGGCCCATTTCCGCTGAGGCCTCTCGAGGCTAATCACATCTAACATCGGGAACTTCCAAAGGGTCCTTCACACCCTTGCTGCAACTCAAGAATTTCCCTGACATACCCGTCTCTTCTCCAGAGGAAGCACGAGAGTCCGCCCCCACATCCTGAGGATCCCCGTTTCCGCCTCATAGCTCGAGAGGAGGGATCCTTTCCCTGCGTGGTCGGGAAAGAATTCCCCGCGTTCCCGTCGCATCTCAAGTGGAGGCGCTCTCCACAGGAAAGGCGAGAGGAACTCCAGGGTCGTGCCACCATTCCCAGAGTCCCCCAGATGTCTCAGTCCATTCCAGGGAAACCTGTTTTCCCTGCACTGCGTCGACTTTCAAGCCGAGGATCGACTCACACCAAGGTGGCACGTGGGACAGTCCTGTGGAAAAGCCTCGTGGGAAAACCTCGTGGGAAAGCCTCGTGGGAAAGCCTCGAGGGAAAGCCACAGATCCCTTGATCCAAGCAAAGGGAAGCGAGACTGCTGCTACAGCTCGAGAGGAAAGCGCACGTGCAGGCCCCACTCGAGACGAGACTGACTCCCCTGGGAGACTCAGAAGTACCCAAGATCCATGTCAGCACTGGAGAGGAATTCTCAGGTTCAGGCACCGACGCCACACAAGGTCTTAAGCCAGCGTGACACTGCTGCTACAGCTCGAGAGGAAAGCACACGTGCAGGCCCCACTCGAGACGAGGACTGACTCCCCTGGGGAGACTCAGAAGTACCCCAAGATCCATGTCAGCACTGGAGAGGAATCCTCAGGTTCCGGCACCTCCACACAAGGTCTTAGGCCCGACTTCGACGGGAGAGGAATCCCGAGAGGCCCCCGAGCAACTCGCATGGGGACTGGCCTTTACTGATGCCACCAGAGCGGGTCCCTGAGGTCCCCGTCGGAAGTCGAGAGCACCTGCCCCATC
>NW_017191056.1:0-32334 GCF_001704415.2 Capra hircus
GGGCAGAGCTTTACCAACTGAGCACCAGAGAATCAAGCTTCACAAATCAAGAAAGATGGTAAACTGAACATAAGAGACGAGTTGCAAGTGATGTATCTGATAACGGTTCCTATGTAAAATAGACTAAGGACAAACAGCACTCAAGTCTCCAAGAAAAACACACCACCTTTCCCCATCCCCGCACCAACTCCAACCTAAACACTTGATCTCACTCTAACCTATCCCTAAAACCTATCCCTAAGCTAACAATATCCATGTGCATTCATGGCATCCATCCACAGGAGAGACAGAGAGAAAGAGAAAAAGGAAGACAGAGACTGAATTTCAAAAGGAAAAGAAAGGCATTTCTAGAGAGAGACACTGAACAAGAGAGAGGAGATGAGCAGAGTTTACAGACCTTTTCATAAATCTATCTAAAAGTTAGAAGCAGTGACAGTGCCCATCCACTCAGAAGTAGGGAAAATGACCAAGCTTATGAGAGTAAAGGAGAAGAATGCAGGAGCCATTATAGGCTTAGCCACACACGGAAGCCGAGATGGGCACTTGAACCAAAATCTCAATGGAAGAAGGACAACCAGAAAGCTGGGTCCTCTTTAAATAAGAGAAGGTGACCTTCCAGTCTTCCTTTCAGTCCTCCTTTGGGGGAAGCGGGAGTGTTGGGTCTCAAAATAGGCAGGAAGGGGAGATGCCTTTTCTGAGGTCCCAGAGCCCATCCAGGCCTGTTTTCTGCCCCATTCTGTGCTAGGTCAGCCATTTCTTGAATCTTGCCTTTGGAAGTCCCAGGGCACAAGCTCCTTGTGATACCAGCCCCAGACTTGAAAGCATGTAGGTTCTGTAGGCTTGACAGACCAAGGCATTAGATGAGAGATAGACCCCACTCTGCAGATGGAGAGACTAGGGAAACCCTGAGAGGCATATGGCTTGTTAAGGCCACATCACAGACAAGAAGGAGCCTGTCTGAAAGAGCTGGGTCCTCAGAGCTCAGGTGCTGGCTGCATCCAAGCCTTCCAAAGCTGTGGGGTGAGCGGTGTGCATGTCACTGTGCCTGCACATGGCCTAAGGGGATGGGTGAACAGACAGAAACGCAGAGGTTCCCTTGGGGGGCTTTGTGTAACAGACCCAGCAGGAAACCAGGAAATGATGTCACTTCCTGGCAACAGAACCCAACAGAACACGGAAACCAGATATCCAGGCTTCACAGTGGAGAGGAGCCCCCAGCAAGTTCGTGAACAGCCAGGATATTTTGCTGTTTGCCCCTTCCCAGAGGCCAGAACTCAGGAGAGCTCACAGGCTGAATGTGTGGAAACGCAGTCGGTGCTGCTTCAGGGCGCCCCCGAGAGGCTTCTGGCCCTTTGCCTGAGGAAAAGAAAGGTAAACGGGGGAGTTCCAGCCCAGGCCAGGTCCCCTCTCCCATCCCACCTGGGTAACCCTGAGTCCTTTCCCTGTGTGTGTTCATGGGGGTTTCCGGGGTATCTCTGCCTCAAGCAAGCTGCTGCGGATGTGGCTCACAAGTCTGTGGGCTGGGTGTGTCCACACCCCAGGGGAGACCAGGCTGGGTGGGATTGGAAGAGTCCAGGCAGCACTGGCTGCCCAGGAAGACTCCACGCCCTTAGGGGTGTCTCCTTCATCCAGGGTGGGTACCTGAGCAGACACATGTTTCTTTTGGCAGCAGAATTTCGAGCAGGCAGAAGCAGCCGCCATACAGGTCAGGCCCAGCTCAGTAGACTCCAGGCAGGGCGGGCTGATGGTCAGAGTCATTTCAGAGCTTCCCAGTCAATGTGGCCGAGGAGGGGGGCACCCCGTTCACCTCCCCGAGGGAGGCGTTGGATCACCACCCCACTGCTCGTGAGGCCCAGTGCAGGCTCCACATGAGCATGCCCATGGAGGGATCAGCCCAACTGGGAATGAAGAGGAAGAAGGGAAGGCCTGCTCCACACACACCACCCAGGACACACCCCAGGGCCCAGTCTCAGGCTGCCATGGAGCTCAGCACACCCAGCTCTGACCCTGAGCCCCGAGAAACCCTGCCTCTGAGGCAGCAGGAAGGACCTGGGGCCCAGCATGGCAGAGCACAGAGGGGAGGAGCCTGGGGCTGTGCATGTGAGTGCGTGTGGAGGGGGTGTTGAGCTACACAGGAAGGAGTCCCCCAGAGCTGGGTCTGGGCCTGGAACAAAGGCTGGCCTCACACCACCCATCTTTCACAATGCAGTCAGAGTGCATCTTATGCTGGGTAATCTTTGCAATTATCTGGGAAGCTTTCTGTCCCCGTATACACACATCAAAATGCTGGCGATGGCTAACCTTCTCTTCTCTTGCCAGCTCTAGCACTGGCCCTCATTACAACCAGACACCACTTCCAAGTCCTGTCCCTACAGCTGTGGGTACTACAGGGGCAGGACCCAGGGATCCACTGAGGGGACATCGAGACCTGAGACTTCCCTTCCCAGACACCAGGCCAGCTGGTACTGGCCAGCACACTGGACATATCGGACCTCTGTGCCTGCAGGACCCCCAGCCACAGGCACCGATGTCCCACTCCCTCAGCGAGAACATCAACCTCCACCTGCAACTGTACCTGCTTGGGCTTTGGCAGGAGAAACAGAGAAAGGACATGAATTACCACCTCTACAGGGAGAGCCTGCCCTGGCTCCTGCCCAAGACCCAGATGCCCACGATGACTGATGCACCCCTGCAGGGAGAACGGGCCCCGCTCTGGACAGAGACCTGGAGCTCTTTCTGGAAACACCTTGTCCAGGGGTAGCAGTTGGCCTCTGCAGCCTCCTGTCCCTGCCTGCTTCCAATAGATGCCATCAACTTGCTCCCCACCCAGGGCAGCTTGAGTGCCCATCCTCTGAGCTTATTTACATCTGGTATGTGTATAGCTGTCTTGTGATGCTTTATTTTTTTATGGCTTTATGTATTTTTTTTCTGTTAGGTTTCTGTTAGCAAAATTTACTTTAATTGATGCAATTTGGGCATATTAAGGCCTTCACAGTGCTGTATAACCATCACCAATGCCTACATACGTACCTTCTCATTCTATCCTCCCACTTCCCAGAAAATTCGTGTCAAGCACTCCCCATTTCTCCTTCCCCACCTGACAACATTTAGTCTTTTTCTTTCTCCTCTTCTTCCCATTCTTTGGGTGTCCACAATCAATGCCAGTCACTGAAATGATAGAAAAAACAATTTTTTTTTTCTGGCAGAGAGGGAACTTTATAGGCACTTAGTCTTGTAAGACTCTTTGCAATCCCATGGTTTTTAAAGTCCGTGGAGTTATCTAGGCCAGAAAACTGGAATGGGTAACTTTTTCCTTTCTCCAGGGGATTTTTTCTGACTCTCCACATATCTATCCCACGTTGAAGGTCAGGAATGGCGGTGGTTAAGGAGATACCCCTCATCCAAGTCTAAGGAGGAGTGGCTGTGCTTTCCTGGAGCAGCCGTGAAGACTTACCCCACGCCCAAGGTAAGAGAAACCTAAGTAAGATGGTAGGTGTTGCAAGAGGGCATCAGAGGGCAGACACACTGAAAGCATACTCACAGAAAACTAGTCAATCTAGTCACACTAGGACCGCAGCCTTTGTCTAACTCAATGAAACCAAGCCATGCCTGAGGGGCAACTCAAGACAGGTCGGGTCATGGTGGAGAAGGTCTGGCAAAGCGTGGTCCACTGGAGAAGGGAATAGTAAGCCACTTTCAGTATTCTTGCCTTGAGAACCCCATGAACAGTATGAAAAGGCTAAATGATAGGATACCAAAAGAGGAACTCCCCTGGTCATTAGGTGCCCAATATGCTACTGGAGATCAGTGGAGAAATAACTCCAGAAAGAATGAAGGGATGGAGCCAAAGCAAAAACAATACCCAGTTGTGGATGTCGACTCGGTGGTAGAAGCAAGATCCGATGCTGTAAAGAGCGATATTGCATAGGAACCTGAAAAGTCAGGTCCATGAATCAAGGCAAATTGGAAGTGGTCAAGCAAGAGATGGCAAGGGTGAACGTTAACATTCTAGGAATCAGCGAACTAAAATGGACTGGAATGGGTGAATTTAACTCAGATGACCATTATATCTACTACTGCGGGCAGGAATCCCTCAGAAGAAATGGAGTAGCCATCATGGTCAACAAAAGAGTCCGAAATGCAGTACTTGGATGCAATCTCAAAAATGACAGAATGATCTCTGTTCATCTCCAAGGCAAACCATTCAATATCACAGCTATCCAAGTCTATGCCCCAACCAGTAATGGTGAAGAAGCTGAAGTTGAAAGGTTTTATGAAGCCTACAAGATCTTTTAGAACTAACACCCAAAAAAAGATGTTCTTTTCATTATAGGGGACTGGAATGCAAAAGTAGGAAGTCAAGAAACACCTGGAGTAACAGGCAAATTTGGCCATGGAGTGTGGAATGAAGCAGGGCAAAGACTAATAGAGTTTTGCCAAGAAAATGAACTGGTCATAGCAAACACCCTCTTCCAAACAACACAAGAGAAGACTCTACACATGGACATCATCAGATGGTCAACACCGAAGTCAGATTGATTATATTTTATGCAGCCAAAGATGGAGAAGCTCTATACAGTCAACAAAAACAAGACCAGGATCTGACTGTGGCTCAGATCATGAACTCCTTATTACAAAATTCAGATTTAAATTGAAGAAAGTAGGGGAAACCGCTAGACCATTCAGGTATGACCTAAATCAAATCACTTATGATTATACAGTGGAAGTGAGAAATAGATTTAAGGGCCAAGATCTGATAGATAGAGTGCCTGATGAACTATGGAATGAAGGTTTGTGACATTGTACAGGAGACAGAGATAAAGACCATCCCCATGGAAAAGAAATGGAAAGAAGCAAAATGGCTGTCTGAGGAGGCCTTACAAATAGCTATGGAAAAGAAGGGAGGTGAAAGCAAAGGAGAAAAGGAAAGATATAAGCATCTGGATGCAGAGTTCCAAAGAATAGCAAGAAGAGATAAGAAAGCCTTCTTCAGCGATCAATGCAAAGAAATACAGGAAAACAACAGAAATGTGAAAGACTAGAGATTTCTTCAAGAAAATTAGAGATACCAAGGGAACATTTCATGCAAAGATGGGCTCGAAAAAGGACAGAAATGGTATGGACCTAACAGAAGCTGAAGATATTGAGAAGAGATGGCAAGAATACCCAGAAGAATTGTACGAAAAAGATCTTCAGGACCCAGATAATCACAATGGTGTGATCACTAATCTAGAGCCTGACATTTTGGAAAGTCAAGTCAAGTGGGCCTTAAGCATCACTACAAACAAAGCTAGTGGAGGTGATGGAATTCCAGTTGAGCTGTTTCAAATCCCTGAAAGATGATGCTGTGAAAGTGCTGCACTCAATATGCCAGCACATTTGGAAAACTCACCAGTGGACCACAGGACTGGAAAAGGTCAGTTTTCATTTCAATTCCAAAAAAAGGAAATGCAAAAGAATGCTCAAACTACCAAACAATTGCACTCATCTCACATGCTAGTAAAGTAATGCTCAAAATTCTCCAAGCCAGGCTTCAGCAATACGTGAACCGTGAACTCTCTGATGTTCAAGCTGGTTTTAGAAAAGGCGAGGGACCGGAGATCAAATTGCCAACATCTGCTGGATCAAGGAAAAAGCAAGTAGAGTTCCAGTAAAAACATCTATTTCTGCTTTATTGACAATGCAAAAGCCATTGACTGTGTGGATCACAATAAACTGTGGAAAATTCTGAAAGAGAATGGAATACCAGACCAACTAACCTGCCTCTTAAGAATCTGTATGCAGGTCAGGAAAGCAATAGTTAGACCTGGACATGGAACAACAGACTGGTTCCAAATAGGAAAAGGAGTACATCAAGGCTGTATATTGTCATCCTGCTTATTTAATTTATATGCAGACTCTATCATGAGAAACGCTGGACTGGGAAGAAACACAAGCTGGAATCAAGATTGACGGGAGAAATATCAATAACCTCAGATATGCAGACGACACCACCCTTATGGCAGAGAGTGAAGAGGAGCTAAAAAGCCTCTTGATGAAAGTGAAAGTGGAGAGTGAAAAGTTGGCTTAAAGCTCAACATTCTAGAAAACGAAGATCATGGCATCTGGTCCCATCACTTCATGGGAAATAGATGGGGAAACAGTGGAAACAGTGTCAGACGACTTTATTTTTTGGGGCTCCAAAATCACTGCAGATGGTGACTGCAGCCATGAAATTAAAAGACGCTTACTCCTTGGAAGAAAATTTATGACCAACTTAGGTAGTATATTCAAAAGCAGAAACATTACTTTGCTGACTAAAGTTCTTCTAGTCAAGGCTATGATTTTTCCTGTGGTCATGTATGGATGTGAGAGTTGGAACTGTGAAGAAGACTGAGCTCCGCAAGAAATGATGCTTTTAAACTGTGGTGTTGGAGAAGACTCTTGAGAGTCCCTTGGACTGCAAGGAGATCCAACCAATCTCATTCTGAAGGAGAACAATCCTGGGATTTCTTTGGAAGGAATGATGCCAAAGCTGAAATTCCAGTACTTTGGCCACCTCATGAGAAGAGGTGACTCATTGGAAAAGACTCTGATGCTGGGAGGGATTGTGGGCAGGAGGAGATGGGGACGACCGAGGATGAGATGGCAGGATGGCATCACGGACTCAATGGACATGAGTCTGAGTGAACTCCAGGAGATGGTGATGAACAGGGAGGCCTGGCATGCTGTGATTCATAGGGGTCGCAAAGAGTCGGAAACGACTGAGCGACTGAATTGAACATATTGTAAGATTAAACTTGAGAATTCTCTTTTTTATTTCATTAGAAGTAGCCTTTGGGTAACTGAAAGGACAGTGCAGTTACTTTCAGGATGTCATCTGCAAAACCAAGCCCTTTTGACAAGTGTGGTCCGAACATTCCAGGTATGCATTGCTGTTATAAATGTGACATCTCAGCCAGAAGGGAGATGCGGAGCTCTTCCTGTTCCACAAACAAATTCACAGAAGAAGCCAAAAGTGAGAGTTGGAAAATGAACACAACGACCAAAAAGCGTTCCTCATTGGACAAAGCTAGAGAAAACCTAAAATCATATGGCCCAAAAACCTGCTTGGAAATGAATGTTCAGTAAGGAAGAGAAGAAACATGTGAGGGTGGACAGGCCATGCTCATGGCCAGTGTAGTTCGAGATGGCCTGACCTCTCATGATGAAGACACATGCCAGCTGTAAGCCCTTTGCAGACAGCAGCGACGGTCGTCACCGTGTAAGTGTTTAGTCTGGTGTCAACATGCCTCCGGGCTACCACACAAGGGAGGAGACCTGGGTCTCTTCCTCTGCCCCGTATCCCACCCTCAAGAAGGCAGCTAGGCTCAGCCATGAGCTGCGACCATCTCCAGGGTAAACTACACCTTGCCTTCTCTATGCACCGTGAACCTGCACACAATGGTCCTTCAGAACCTCGAAGAAACTCGCCCCATCCCCACTAGAGCCAGAAGACTCCCCTGGCACCCAAACGCCTGTGGAGTCACTTTGGCCCAAGCCCTAGTTCTGGACCCCTGGAGCCTACCTTCAGCCTTTACAGTGTGAATAATCAGGTCCTTTATACACATAATCCCAGCTGTCAGATCTGATCTTTGTATTCACAGTCAGCTCTGTCCCTCCCATGGCAGCTAGGTGGACCAGCCATGCAGGCAAAGGATCACATGAGATGAGTTTCAAGGGAGGCATTGAAAGGACAGCAGTGGATACAACTTGTTGCAAACTGAAGGAAGGTCCCTGCGCATCTCAGAAAAAGCCTCTGGTGTGCAAGTGTGGCGGAGGGCCACGAATGGTGCAAAGGAAAGAGTGATACTCAGGTCCAACGTTTCTTGGACACTCCTTTAGCAGCTCCAGTGGTAGCCTGTGAGCATTGGACAGTCAAATGTGGTCACATGAGCATAACTCTAATTTCCTCAGAAAGCAAGAGAAAGGGAGTAAGGTGTGGGAGGACCCAGAGGAGGTGGTGGGGTGGATGAAGGGAGCTTCCATTCCTTTCTTCAGTGCAAACTGATTTTGTGAATCTCTGAGTCTGCCGAGACGACATTTACCAAGTCAGGTCCCCACAGCACCCAGTTGGACTGGGTGCCTCAGCCCCTGTCACACAGGACAAGCTTCCACCATGTGGCCTCCCTGAGTTCCAACAGCAGGAACTTAGGGGATTTGTCTGGGTACACACTTCCTTGCTATAGCTGAGTTACCCCCTTCTTAGAGCCCCAGTTTTGTCCTCTAGAATAAAGACATCGATTGCTACATTAGCAGGTTGCTACCTTAAACCTGTGATGACTCTTTAGGGTAATTCTACAATTAGTAGCTGGTCTTAAGAGAGACTGGGCTTCCCTGATACCTCAGCTGGTGAAGTATCCTTCTGCACTGCAGGAGAGCCTAGTTTGATTCCTGGGTCAGGAAATTCTGATCAGCTGCAGAAAAGCCAGGCTACCCAGTCCAATAGATTTTTGGCCTCTCTGTGGCTCAGCCGGTAAAGAATCTGCCTGCATGCAGAGACCTGGGTTCGACCCCTGGGTTTGGAAGATCCCTTGGAGAAGGGAAAGGCTGCCCACTCCCGTATTCTTGCCTGCAGAATTCCATGGATCCTATAGTCTATGGGTTCACAAGCACTCGGAAATGACAGAAGGACTTGTCCCTTCACTTTCAAGAGATATCCCCTGAATCCAGATTAGACTGGAGTCTCCCAGTGCCATCTGGTGTGTCTTTCCTGAAGCCAGCCAAAACCCACACACTTGCTTTTGCAGGGTCTCCACTTATCCTGCTGGACAGAAAAACCAGCGTTTTTACACAAGCTCACAGATAAGCAGGGACTCCTAGGCAGACCACTTCCCTCCGTTCTCAGGTGGAGCTTCAGGACCAGAGCAGGAGCCAGTGCTCTCAAATCGTGGGCTCAGCAGTGCCCTCATTCTCAAGTCGGTGCCTCTGCCCTGATGGGAGCAGAAAGGTCGCCATTTTCCCCAGGCTGACCTCACGCTCCTCTCACTGCTGTAGACTGACCTCACCAGCCCCGCCCCTTCCAGCAGAACCAGAGCTCCTCTTCCCCTTGATTGTTGCCTGAGTCCCAGCCCTGGGCCCCAGTTGGTCACTGCCCAAGTCCTGAGCCCATCATGGTAGCCAGGGAGGATGGAACACACAGATTGGACAGATTCAGGTCATGTGACCATACTCTCCAGGACACCTGTGAGGGCCTCACCATATGTCAGGGGTGGAGACAGTTCGATGCCCCAAGAGCAGGGCTGAGAATCAGGTCACTGTGTCCTTTTACTCCGTGTCCTGGGACGAGCTTGCACAACGTCTCTATACAGCACTTTGTTCTCTGCAGACAAAATATTCATGACACACCTCTTCCCTTCCCAAGCGTAGTTTCACCCAACACTATTCAAGGGCCTCCTGTTTGAAGATACGTTTGGAGATCCCCCTCCTAGCTTCTAGGTTTCTTCTGTGTCATTGTGGAATAATTGAGTCAGTGAAAAAATACCCACTAGCACCACCACATGCTGCTCTGCGTTTTCAGGATTCTTGCCAGTTCTGAGTAGAGGACATAGTCCAGAGCCCCACAAATGGAGTGAATTTTGTCCAAGGAAGCCCCTGAGACACTGAATCCCTCAATCACGTTGCTGTCAGCCTTAAACTAACAAATCTTTAAAAATGCATAATACCTCGATTATAAAGTAAGATATTAACTCTCAGAAATTGTTATAAAATTTGTCAAGTTTTCCTTTCAATTGTTGGTTCTTCGTATGTGTCTCAATTGCTATGGTGGTGTTTTGTGAGGCAGGGATCCAACTTACTTTCCCAATGGGTGCAAAGTAGTCCCAATGGGCCTGCTCTCTTCCTTTACATTTTAAGTTCAGTTCAGTCGCTCAGTCGTGTCCGACTCTCTGAGACCCCATGAATCACAGCACGCCAGGCTTCCCTGTCCATCACTAACCCCCAGAGTCCACTCAGACTCATGTCCATTGAGTCAGTGATGCCATCCAGCCATCTCATCCTCTGTCGTCCCCTTCTCTTCCTGCTCCCAATCCCTCCCAGCTTCTGAGTCTTTTCCAATGAGTCAACTCTTTGCATGAGGTGGCCAAAAGTACTGGAGTTTCAGCTTTAGCATCATTCCTTCCAAAATAATCCCAGAGCTGCCCTCCTTAAGAATGGACTGGTTGGATCTCCTTGCAGTCCAAGGGACTCTCAAGAGTTTTCTCCAACACCACAGTTTCAAACCATCAATTCTTCGGCACTCAGCTTTCTTCACAGTCCAACTCTCACATCCATACAAGAAAACTGGGAACATCATAGACTTGACTAGACAGAACTTTGTTGGCATAGTAATTAATGTCTCTGCTTTTGAATATGCTATCTAGTTTGGTCATAACTTTCCGTCCAAGGAGTAAGCCTCTTTTAATATCATGGCTGCAATCACCATTTGCAGTGGTTTTGGAGCCCCTCAAAATAATGTCTGACACTGTTTCCACAATTCCCCATCTATTTACCATGACGTGATGGGACAGAGGCCATGATCTTCGTTTTCTGAATGTTGAGCTTGAAGCCAACGTTTTCACTCTCCTCTTTCACTTTCATCAAGAGGCACTTTAATTCCTCTTCACTTTCTGCCAGAAGGGTGTTGTCATCTGCCTATATGAGGTTATTGATAGTTCTCCCGGCAATCCTGATTCCAGCTTGTGCTTCTTCCAGCCCAGCCTTTTTCATGATGTTCTCTCCATATAAGTTATAGAAGCAGGGGGACAATATACAGCCTTGACGTAATCCTTTCCCTAGTTGTAACCAATCTGTTTTTCCATGTCAAATTCTAACATTTGCTTTGTGACCTGCATATAGGTTTCTCAAGAGGCAGGTCAGGTGGCCTGGTATTCCCACCTCTTGAAAATTTTCCAACACTTTATTGTGATTCACACAGTCAAAGGCTTTGGCATAGTCAATAAAGCAGAAATAGATATTTTTCTAGAACTCTCTTGCTTTTTCGAGGATGCAGCAGATGTTGGCAATTTGATCTCTGGTCCCTCTGCCTTTTCTAAAACTAGCTTGAATATCTGGAAGTTCACGGTTCATGTACTGCTGAAGCCTCACTTGGAGCATTTTGAGCATGACTTTACTGGCGTGAGAGATGAGTGCATCTGTGCCGTAGTTTGAGCTTTCTTTGGCCTTGGAATGAAAACTGACCTTTTCCAGTCCTGTGGCCACTGCTGAGTTTTCCAAATTTGCTGGTATATTGAGTGCTGCACTTTCACAGCATCATCTTTCATGATTTGAAAGAGCTCCACTGGAAATCCATCACCTCCACTAGTTTCTTTGTAGTAATGCTAAGGCCACTTGACTTCATATTCCAGAATGTCTTATACCAGGTGAGTGATCAAACCATCGTGATTATCTGGGTCGTGAAGATCTTTCTGGGCTGTCCTAAGATGGCAGAGCAATAGGACGGGGAGACCACTTTCTCCCTCACAAATTCATCGAAAGAACGTTTTAACGCTGAGTAAATTCCATAAAAAAAAAAAAAAACTTCTGAATGCTGGGAGAAAACATCAGGCACCCAGAAAAACAGATCATTGTCTTCAAATACAGGTAGGAAAAAATATAAAAGACAAAAAAGGAGACAAAGGAGGTAGGGAGGGAGCTCTGTCCCAGGAAGGGAATCTTAAGAGAGGTTTCCAAACACCAGGAAACACTCTCGCTGCCGAGTCTGTGGTGAGCCTTGGAAGCACAGAAGGCAACATAACAGGAGGGAAAAATAAATAAATAATTAAAACCAGCAGATTATGAGCCCAACAGAGAATCAGTGCAGACACCTGTATTAGCCACTAGCAAGTGGGGGCTGGGCAGGGAGGCACGGGAGGCACAGGCTGCAGTGCTTCGTAAGATTTGGGCCAGAACACCCCATGCATAACCATAGCAAACTAACTTGGGCTAGCAAACCAGACTGTGGGATAGCTACCACATCACGTGAAAAGCTCGAACATAAGACTCCACCAAGACCATGCACAGAACAAAGAATGGAACAGATATAGTCAGCTGCAGACCATACCCCTCCGGTGACAGGAAGTCAAAGCCGTAAGGGCTGGAAGGGGGCAATCGCAGCCCAAGAGAGACAAAAATGCAAGCAGACTTCTTTGCTAACTAAGACTTCTTGGGGTTCTGGACTGTCATCATCTGCTAGAGTAGGGATGCCAGCGATACACCCAGAAAACTGAGCAGCAGAGACGGGAAAGGTGATAAGCCGCAGCGACTGCGCTCGCCAAACACCTGAGCTACTCGGACCTGGGAAGGGCACAAAACGCAGGCCCAACCGAACCTGTGCCTCTAAGGGCTACCTGAGCGCCGAGACTGAGCGACGTAGACCAGAGAGGTGCATGCAGCCTAGGGCCGGCCTCAGATGGTTCCCGGTGGAGCAACATAGAGCCTGAATGGTGTGTGCCACGAGCAGGGGCAGGCCCAGTGGGGCTGAGACACTGCGAGCACATGCCACTTTTATTTGTTTGCAGCATCCCTCCCTCCCCACAGTGCGACTGAACAAGTGAGCCTAAAACAAACAAACAAACAAAAAAGTGTCCACCACCGGTCCCCCCTGTCAGGGTGGAAATTAGACACTGAAGAGACGAGCAAACAGAAGAAGTTAAACAGAGGGAACCACCTTGGAAGTGACCCCACTCTGCCCACAACACCAGAGAAAGGACCAGATATATCTTTACTATTTTTATGATCATTCATTTTTGTTGTTGTTGTTAATATTATTGGGTGATTGTTTTTGCTTTTCGTATTCTTCTTTTTTCCTTTTCAAATTTTTAAGTCCTCTATTTCTCCTTTAATTTTTATTTTTATAAGCTACTATTACTTCTAAAAAAAGACCCTATTTTTGAAGCAAATGCCGTATATAGTCTTTTTGTGGTGGTTGTTGTAGTTTAATAATTCTTGTGGCTTTTTTCTTTTCTTTTTTTTCTTTCTTCTCCTTCTTTTCTTTCATATTGTATTTTTGAAAACCCAAACTCTACTCTAGATTTTTAATCTTTGCTTTTTGATATTTGATATAAATATTGTACTTTAAAAAACCCCATTCTTCAGTACCCAATTTTACCTGAGAGCGAGATTATTGGCTTGACCACTCTCTTATTGTTTGGACTCTCCTTTTTCTCCACCAGGTGGCTTCTGTCTCTTCCCTCCCCCTTCTCTTCTCTACTCAACTCTGTGAAATCTGTGTGTTGCAGACGGTGGAAAACACTTAGGGAACTGGTTACTGGCTGGATCTGTCTCTCTCCTTTTCATGTCCCTCTTTTATCCTCCTGGCCACCTCTGTCTACTTCCTCGCTCTCCTCTTCCCTGTATAACTCCGTGAAAACCTCTGAGAAGTCCAGACTGTGGAGTGCACATAAGGAAGTGATTACTGGCTAGCATGCTCTCTCCTCTTTTAATCCCATCTCATCTCATTCCAGTCACCTCTAACTACCCCCTCCCTCTTCTCTTCTCCATGTAACTTAATGAACCTCTCTGGGGATCCCTCAATGTGGAGAAACTTTTCATCTTTAACCTAGATGTTTTATCATCAGTGCTGAATAGATGGAGAAGGCTTGAGGCTACTGTAAAAATAAAACTGAAAACCAGAAGCAGGAGGCTTAAGTCCAAATCCTGAGAACATCAGAGAACCCCTGAATTCAGGGAACATTAATCAATAGAAGCCCATCAAATGCCTCCATACCTACACTGAAACTAAGCACTACCCAAGGGCCAACAAGTTCCAGAGCAAGACATACCACGCAAATTCTCCAGCAACACAGGAACACAGCCCTGAGCTTCAATATACAGGCAGCTTAAAGTTACTCCAATATCATTGACGTCTCATAACCCATTACTGGTCACTCCATTACACTGCAGAGAGAAGAAATCCGCCTCGACCCATCAGAACTCCAACACAAACCTCCCTAACCAAGAAAACTTGACAAGCCGCTGATACAACCCCACCCACAGTGAGGAAACTCCATAATAAAGAGAACTCCACAAATTCCCAGAATATTGAAAGGCCACCCCAAACTCAGCAATATAACCAAGATGAAGAGACAGGGCAATACTGAGCAGGTAAAGGAACAGGAGAAATGCCCACCAAACCAAACAAAAGAGAAAGAGATAGGGAATCTACCTGAGAAAGAATTCCAAATATTGATAGTGAAAATGATCCAAAATCTTGACATCAAAATGGAATCATAGATAAATAGCCTAGAGACAATGATTGAGAAGATGCAAGAAAGGTTTAACAAGGACCTAGAAGAAATACAAAAGAGTCAATATATAATGAATAATGCAATAAATGAGATCAGAAACACTCTGGAGGCAACAAATAGTAGAATAACGGAGACAGAAGATAGGATTAGCGAAATAGAAGATAGAATGGTAGAAATAAATGAACCAGAGTGGAAAAAAGAAAAACGAATTAAAATAAATGAGGACAATCTCAGAGACCTCCAGGACAATATGAAAACTCCAATATTCGAATTATAGGAGTCCCAGAAGAAGAAGACAAAAAGACCATGAGAAAATACTTGAGGAGATAATAGTTGAAAACTTCACTAACATGGGGAAGGAAATAATCACCCAAGTCCAAGAAACACAGAGAGTTCCAAATAGGATAAACCCAAGGCGAAACACCCCAAGACACATATTAATCAAATTAACAAACATCAAACACAAAGAACAAATACTAAAAGCAGCAAGGGGAAAAACGACAAATAACACACAAGGGGATTCCCACAAGGATAACTGCAGATCTTTCAATAGAAACACTTCAGGCCAGGAGGTAATGGCAAGACATACTTAAAGTGATGAAAGAAAATAACCTACAGCCCAGATTACTGTACCTAGCAAGGATCTCATTCAAATATGAAGGAGAAATCAAAAGCTTTACAGACAAGCAAAAGCTGAGAGAATTCAGCACCACCAAACCAGCTCTCCAAAAAATGCTAAAGGATATTCTCTAGACAGGAAACACAAAAAGGGTGTATAAACCCAAACCCAAAACATTAAAGAAAATGGCAACGGGATCATAGTTATCAGTAATTACCTTAAACGTAAATGGGTTGAATGCCCCAACCAAAAGGCAAAGACTGGCCGAATGGATACAAAAACAAGATCCCTATATATGCTGCCTACAAGAGACCCACCTCAAAACAAGGGACACATACAGACTGAAAGTGAAGGGCTGGAAAAAGATATTCCATGCAAATAGAGACCAAAAGAAAGCAGGAGTAGCAATACACATATCCGATAAAATAGACTTTAAAACAAAGGCTGTGAAAAGAGACAAAGAAGGCTACTACATAATGATCAAAGGATCAATCCAAGAAGAAGATATGACAATTATAAATATATATGCACCCAATATAGGAGTACCACACTATGTAAGACAAATGCTACCAAGTTTGAAAGGGGAAATTAAGAGTAACACAATAATAGTGGGAGACTTTAAAACCCCACTCACACCTATGGACAGATCGACTAAACAGAAAATTAACAAAGAAACGCAAACTTTAAATGATACATTAGACCAGTTAGACCTAACTGATATCTATAGGACATTTCACCCCAAAACAATGAATTTCACCTTTTTCTAAAGTGCACATGGAACCTTCTCCAGGATAGATCACATCCTGGGCCATAAATTTAACCTTGATAAAGTCAAAAAAACTCGAAATCATTCCAAGCATCTTTTCTGACCATAATGCATTAAGATTAGACCTCAATTACAGGAGAAAAACTATTAAAAATTCCAATATATGGAGGCTGAACAACACGCTTCTGAGTAACCGACAAATCACAGAAGAAATCAAAAAAGAAATCAAAATATGCATAGAAGCAAATGAAAATGAAAACACAACAACCCAAAACTGTGGGACACTATAAAAGCAGTGCTAAGAGGAAAGTTCTAAGCAATACAGGCATACCTCAAGAAACAAGAAAAAAGTCAAATAAATAACCTAGCTCTACACCTGAAGCAACTAAGAAAGGAAGAAATGGAGAACCCCAGTGTTAGTAGAAGGAAAGAAATCTTAAAAATTAGGGCAGAAATAAATCCAAAAGAAACCATAGCAAAAATCAACAAATCCAAAAGCTGGTTCTTTGAAAGGATAAAGAAAATTGACAAACCATTAATCAGACTCATTAAGAAACAAAGAGAGAAAAATCAAATCAATAAAAATAGAAATGAAAATGGAGAGATCACAACAGACAACACAGAAATACAATGGATCATAACAGACTACTATGCAGTTATATGCCAATAAAATGGACAACATGGAAGAAACGGACAAATTCTTAGAAAAGTACAACTTTCCAAAACTGAACCAGGAAAAAATAGAAATCTTCACAGACCCATCACAAGCACGGAAATTGAAACTGTAATCAGAAATCTCCCAGCAAACAAAAGCCCAGGTCCAGACGGCTTCACAGCTGAATTCTACCAAAAATTTCGAGAACGACTAACACCTATCCTACTCAAACTCTTCCAGAAACTTGCAGAGGAAGGTAAGCTTCCAAACTCATTCTATGAGGTCACCATCACTCTAATACCAAAACCTGGCAAAGATGCCATAAAAAAAGAAAACTACAGGCCAATATCACTGATGAACATAGATTCAAAAATCCTCAACAAAATTCTAGCAATCAGAATCCAACAACACATTAAAAAGATCATACTCCATGACGAAGTGGGCTTTATCCCAGGGATGTAAGGATTCTTCAATATCCACAAATCAATCAATGTAATTCACCACATGAACAAATTGAGAAATAAAAGCCATATGATCATCTCAATAGATGCAGAGAAGGCCTTTGACAAAATTTAACATCCATTTATCATAAAAACTCTCCAGAAAGCAGGAATAGAAGCAACATACCTCAACATAATAAAAGCCATATATGACAAACCCACAGCAAACATTATCCTCAATGGTGAAAAAATGAAAGCATTTCCCCTAAAGTCAGGAACAAGACAAGGGTGCCCACTTTCACCGCTACTATTCAACATAGTTCTGGAAGTTTGGGCCACAGCAATCAGAGCCAAAAAAGAAACAAAAGGAATTCTAATTGGAAAATAAGAAGTAAAACTCTCACTTTTTGCTGATGGCATAATCCTCTACATAGAAAACCCTAAAGACTCCACCAGAAAATTACTAGAGCTAATCAATGAATATAGTAAAGTTGCAGGATATAAAATCAACACACAGAAATCCCTTGCATTCCTATACACGAATAATGAGAAAGTAGAAAAAGAAATTAAGGAAACAATTCCATTCACCATTGCAATGAAGCGAATAAAATACTTAGGAATATACCTACCTAAAGAAACTAAAGACCTATATATAGAAAACTATAAAACACTGATGAAATAAATCAAAGAGCACACTAATAGATGGAGAAATATACCATGTTCATGGATTGGAAGAATTAAAATAGTGAAAATGAGTGTACTACCCAAAGCAATCTACAGATTCAATGTAATCTCTATCAAGCTACCAGCGGTATTTTCCACAGAACTAGAGCAAATAATTTCAAGATTTGTATGGAAATACAAAAAACCTTGAATAGCCAAAGCAATCTTGAGAAAGAAGAATGGAATTGGAGGAATCAACTTGCCTGACTTCAGGCTCTACTACAAAACCACAGTCATCAAGACAGTATGGTACTGGAACAAAGACAGAAATATAGATCAATGGAACAAAATACAAAGCCCAAAGATAAATCCACACACCTATGGACACCTTATCTTCGACAAAGGAGGCAAGAATATACAATGGAGTAAAGACAATCTCTTTAACAAGTGGTGTTGGGAAAACTGGTCAACCACATGTAAAAGAATGAAACTAGATCACTTTCTAACACCACACACAAAAATAAACTCAAAATGGATTAAACATCTAAACGTAAGACCAGAAACTATAAAACTCCTAGAGGAGAACATAGGAAAAACACTCTCTGACATAAATCACAGCAGGATCCTCTATGATCCACCTCCCAGAATACTGGAGATAAAATCAAAAATAAACAAATGGGATGTGTGCGATCCAAAAATCTGCAAGCAATAAATGCTGGACAGGGTGTGGAGAAAAAGGAACCCTCCTACACTGTTGGTGGGAATGCAAACTAGTACAGCCACTATGGAGAACAGTGTGGAGATTCCTTAAAAAATTGCAAATAGAACTGCCATGTGACTCAGCAATCCCACTGCTGGGCATACACACTGAGGAAACCAGAATTGAAAGAGACACATGTACCCCAATGTTCATCACAGCACAGTTTATAATAGCCAGGACATGGAAACAACCTAGATGTCCATCAGCAGATGAATGGATAAGAAAGCTGTGGTACATATACACAATGGAGCATTACTCAGCCATTAAAAAGAATACATTTGAATCAGTTCTAATGAGATGGATGAAACTGGAGCCGATTATACAGAGTGAAGTAAGCCAGAAAGGAAAACACCAATACAGTATACTAACACACACACACACACACACACACACACACACACACACACACACACACACACACATATATATGGAATTTAGAAAGATGGCAATAATGACCCTGTATGCAAGACAGCAAAAAAGACACAGATGTGTATAGCAGATTTTTGGACTCAGAGGGAGAGGGTGGGATGATTTGGGAGAATGGCATTGAAACATGTATACTATCATGTAAGAATCGAATCACCAGTCTATGTCCGATGCAGGATACAGCATGCTTGCGGCGGGTGCGTGGGGATGACCCAGAGGGATGTTGTGGGGAGGGAGGTGGAAGGGGGGTTCATGTTTTGGATTGCAGGTACACCCCTGGTGGATTCATATCAATGTATGACAAAACCAATACAGTATTGTAAAGTAAAATAGAGTAAAAAAATAAAATAAAATAAATGCTCCTATAAAAAATAATAATTAAAATTAAAAGCTTCTGCACAACAAGGAAACTATAAGCAAAGTGAAAAGACAGCCTTCGGAATGGGAGAAAATCATAGAAAATGAAGCAACTGACAAACAACTAATCTCAAAAATATACAAGCAACATATGCAGCTCAATTCCAGAAAAATAAACGACCCAATCAAAAAATGGGCCAAAGAACTAAATAGACATTTCTCCAAATAAGACATAAGGATGGCTAACAAACACATGAAAAGATGCTCAACATCACTCATTATCAGAGAAATGCAAATCAAGACCACAATGAGGTACCATTTCATACCAGTCAGAATGGCTGTGGTCCAAAAGTCTGTAAGCAATAAATGCTGGAGAGGGTGTGGAGAAAAGGGAACCCTCTTACACTGTTGGTGGGAATGCAAACTAATACAGCCACTATGGAGAAAAGTGTGGAGATTCCTTAAAAATTTGTAAATAGAAATGCCTTATGACCCAGCAATCCCACTGCTGGGCATACACACAGAGGAAACCAGAATTGAAAGAGGCACGTGTACCACAGTGTTCATTGAAGCACTGTTTATAATAGTCAGGACATGGAAAAAATCTAGGTGTCCATCAGCAAATGAATTGATAAGAAAGCTGTGGTACATATACACAATGGAGTATTACTCAGCCATTAAAAAGAATACATTTGAATCAGTTCTAATGAGATGGATGAAAATGGAGCCGATTATACAGAGTGAAGTAAGCCAGAAAGAAAAACACCAATACAGTATACTAACACATATATATGGAATTTAGAAAGATGGTAATGATAATCCTGTATGTGAGACAGCAAAAGAGACACAAATGTATAGAATGGAATTTTGGACTCTGTGGGAGAGGGAGAGGGTGGGATGATTTGAGAGAATGGCACTGAAACATGTATACTATCATGTAAGAAATGAATCGCCAGTCTATGTTCGATACAGGGTATAAGATGCTTGGCGCTGGTGCACGGGGATGATTCAGAGAGATGATATGGGGTGGGAGGTGGGAGGGGTGTTCAGGATTGGGGAAAAAATAAAATTAAAATAAATAAATAAATAAATAAAAAGCAAAAATAGGGGAAAAAAAAACATCTTTCTGGTACAGTTCTTCTGTGAATTCTTGCCACATCTTCTTAATATCCTCTGCTTCTTTTAGGTCCATACCATTTCTGTCTTTATCGAGCCCATATTTGCCTGAAATGATCCTTTGGTATCTCTCATTTTCTTGACGAGACTCTAATCTTTTCCACTCTGTTGTTTTCCTCCATTTCTTTGCATCGTTCGCTCCTGAAGGCTTTCTTATCACTCCTTTCTATTCTTTGGAACGATGTGTTCAGATGCCTGTATCTTTCCTTTTCTCCTTTGCTTTTCTCTTCTCTTATGTTCACAGCTATTTGTAAGGCCTCCTCAGACAGACATTTTTCTTTTTCACCTTTCTTTTTCTTGTTGACTCTCTTGATCCCTGTTCTTGTACAATGTCACGAACCTCCGTCCGTAGTTCATCAGGCACTCTATCAGATCTGATCCATTAAATCTATTTCTCACTTACACTGTATAATCATCAGGGATTTGATTTAGGTCATACCTGAATTGTCTAGTGGTTTTTCCTACTTTCTTCAATTTAAGTCTAAATTTAGCAATAAGAACTTCATGGTCTGAGCCGGTCAGCTCCCCGTCTTGTTTCTGCACAATCTATGGATAGTGTGTGGCTGCACCTTTGGCTGCACAGAATGTTATCTGTCTGATTTCAGTGTTGACCATCTGATGATGTCCATGTGTAGAGTCTTCTTTTGTGTTGTGGGAAGAGGCTGTTTGCTATGACCAGTGCATTCTCTTGGCAAAATTCTATTATTTGCCCTGCTTCATTCCGTACCCCAAGGCCAAATTTGCCTATTACTCCAGGTGTTTCTTGACTTCCTACGTTTGAATTCCAGTCCCCTAGAATGAAAAGGACAACTTTATTGGGTGTTAGTTCGAAAAGGTCTTGAAAGTCTTCATAGAACCATTCAACGTCAACTTATTCAGCATTACTGGTTGGGGCATAGGCTTGGATTACCTGATATTGAGTGGTTTGCCTTGGAAAGGAACAGAGATCATTCTGTCATTTTTGAGAGGGCATCCAAGTACCACATTTCTGATTCTTTTGTTGACCATGATGGCTCCTCCATTTCTTCTAAGGGATTCCTGCCCACAGTAGGAGATATCATGGTCATCTGAGTTAACTTGACCCATCCCAGTCCATTTTAGTTCACTGATTCCTAGAATGTCAATGTTCACTCTTGCTGTCCCCTGTTTGACCACTTCCACTTTGCCTTGATTCCTGAACCTAGCATTCCAGGTTCCTATACAGTATTGCTCGTTACAGCATTTGACCTTGCTTGTTTCACCAGTAACAACCACAGCTGGGTATTGTGTTTGCTTTGGCTCCACCCCTTGAGTCTTTCTGGAGGTATTTCTCCACTGATCTCCAGTAGCATATTGGGCACTTACCGACCTGGCAGTTCCTCTTCCAGTATCCTCTCATTTTGCCTTTTCATACTGTTCATGGGGTTCTCAAGGCAAGCATACTGAAGTGGTTTGCCATTCCCTTCTCCAGTGGACTACATTCTGTCAGCCCTCTCCATCATGACCCAGCCGCCCTGGGTAGCCCCTCACGGCATGGCCTAGTTTCATTGAGTTAGACAAGGCTGTGGTCCATGTGATCAGATTGGCTAGTTGTCTGTGATTATGGTCTCAGTGTGTCTGCCCTCTGATGCCGTCTCACAACACCTACTGTCTTACTTGGGTTTCTCTTACCTTGGTCGTAAGGTATCAATTCACAGCTGCTCCAGGAAAGTGCTGCCACTGCTCCTTACCTTGGACGAGGGGTATCTCATCAGGGCCGCCCCTCCTGACGTGGAGTAGCTCCTCTTGGCCCTCCTGCACCCGCACACAACCTTTAGTGGTATTGAATCTACAAATCTGTGTGCCAATCACAAGTAAAGTGAAGTGGCTCAGTCATGTCTGACTCTTTGCAGCTCCATGGACTGTAGCCCACCTGGCTCCTCCATCCATGGAATTTTCTTAGCAATGGTACTGGAATGATTGGTCATTTCCTTCTCCAGAGTATCTTCCCATCCCAGGGATCAAACCAGGGTCCCACATTGCGGGCAGACGCTTGACCAACTGAGCCACCAGAGAATCAAGCTTTCACAAATCAAGAAGATGGTAAACTGAATATAAGAGACGACTTGCAAGTGATGTATCTGATAAGGGGATCCTATGTAAAATAGACTAAGAACAAACAGCACTCAGGTCTCCAAGAAAAAACAAACCACCCTTGTCCCATCCCCCAACATCAGTTCCAACCTAAACACTTGATCTCACTCTAACCTATCCCTAAAATCTAACCCTAAGCTAACAGTATCCATGTGCATTCAAAGGCATCCATCCATTCACAGGAGAGATAGAAAGAGAAAAAGGAAGACAGACAGAATTTCTAAAGGAAAAGAATGATATGTCTAGAGAGAGACACTGAACAAGAGAGAGGAAATGAGTAGATTTTACAGACCTCTTCATAAATCTATCTGGAAGTTTGAAGCAATAACACTGCCCATCCACTACAAAAGTGGGCAAATGACCCAAGCTTAAGAGAGTAAAGGAATAGAATACAGGGAGCCATTATAGGCTCAGCCACCCACAGAAGCCAAGATGGGGCACTTGAACCAGAATCTCAATGGAAAAAAAGAGGACCAGAAAGTTGGGAACTCTTTCAAATAAGAGAAGGTGATCTTCCTGTCTCCCTTTCAGTTCTCTATTGGGGGAGGGCGGATTCCCAAAATAGGTAGCAAAGGGAGTGCTGTCGAGTTGCCATAGGGATCTGTAGCTTTCTCTTTAGGTGCCACAGGCCTGTAACACCGGCCATTGTGCTCTGAGTCGATACTCGGCATAATAGTCTAGTCAGTGCAGGGGAATCAGGTTTATCTGGAGTGTATTGGGACATCTTGATCTCTTGGAATTGTGGCCTGACACCTGGAGTTCCTCACGAGTTTCAGATGAGATCAACTCCTCTTGAGGTCCGAGAGGAACACCAGTATTCCTTTCCCGACGAAGCAGGGAAATGGACCCTCATCTCGAGATGAGGAGGGGAAAATGAGGCTCTTTTTGAGTTGTGGCAGGACACTCGGTGTTCCTCTCAAGTAGAGACAGGTATATCGGGGAACTTCTTGAGTTTCATCAAGGGTGTCAAGGACCCTTTCGAGGCTCAAGAAGAAAGGTTCGATTTCCCTCAAGACGCCACAGTGGAAAGGGGCCTTATCTCTCATTGAGGGAGAATTTCCTGGTTTTTCTCGAGTTTCTGCAGGAAACTTGTGGTTCCTCTCGAGTTACAATGGGGACATGAGGGACCCACTCGTGTTTCGTCAGGAAAGTCAAGCCTCCATGCGAGTTGAGAGGGGCCTCTCAAGATTCCTCTCCAGTCGGTGCAGGGTACTCGGTCCTCATCTCGAGGTAAAGCCGGAAGCTCAGTGTTCGCCTCCAGTGCTGACATGGAACTCAGGGTTCCTATGGAGTTTCAGCAGGGGAGTCAGGCCTCGTCTCATGTGAAGACATGCAAGTCCACTTTCCTCTTGAGCTGTCTAAGAAGTGTCAGTCTTCCTGTCGAGTTCACATAGGGATCTGTGGCTTTCAGTCGAGGTGCCACAGGGCTGTCACACCTGCCATCGTGTTTTGACACGATATCCAGGGTGACAGTTGAGTCAGTGAGGGGAATCAGGTTTAACTGGAGTGGAATGAGACATGAGGTCTTTTTGAATTGTGGCACAACCCCTTGAGTTCCTCTGGAGTTTCAAATTGAGACCGCCTCCTCTTGAGGTGCCACTGGAACACCAGGATTCCTTTCCCGATGAAGCAAGGAAAGGGACCCTCATCTTAAGATGAAGTGGGGAAAACGGGGCTCTTCTTGAGTTTGGGCAGGACCTTCGTTGTTTCTCTTGAGTGGAGGTGGGTATGTCGGGCAACTTCTTTAGTGGCATCAAGGACCCTTTCGAGGCTCGTGAGGGACAGTGGGAATTCTCTTGAGACGTCACAGAGGAAAAGGGCCTCATCTCGCGTTGATGGGAGAATCTCCTGATTTTTCTCGAGTTTCGGCAGGAAACTTGGGGTTCTTCTCGAGTTACGACAGGGTCCTCAGGGACCCGATTGTGTTGCCTCAGGAAAGTCAAGTCTCCATGTGAATTGTGAGGGACCTCTTGAGATAGCTCTCCAGTTTGTAGCCAGTTCTATGTCCTCAATTGGTATTGAGACAGGAACCTCAGGCTTCCACTCCAGTGCTGACATGGATCTCAGTGTTCCTATGGAGTTTTAACAGGGGAATCAGGCCTCGTCTCATGTGGAGTCATGGAAGTCCACTTTCCTCTCGAGCTGTAAAAATAGTGTCAGGCTTCCTATCGAGTTGGCATAGGCATCTGTGGCTTTCTCTCGAGGTGCCACCAGGCTGTCACAGCTACCATCGTGTTTTGAGTCGATACTTGGGGTGACAGTCGACTCAGTGCAGGGAAATCAAGTTTATCTGGAGTGGATTGGTGCATCGGGGTATTTTGGAATTGTGGCACGACCCCTGGAATAACTCTCGAGTTTCAGTTTGAGACCGCCTTATCTTGAGTTGCGACAGGAACTCCGGGATTCTTTTCCCGATGAAACAGGGAAATGGACTTTTACTGGGGTCCAGCCCCCATTGGATCCAGGGTGTCTGAAGTGTGGATGGTGAGGTGAGAGAGATATATAGATATAGAGAGAGATACGGAAAGGTTTTGCAGTTAAGAGAATAAAGGAGAGAAAAGAGGCTGATAATACCTGGATTACACAGAAAGCCAATAAAGTCCCAAGACAAGGGACTTACACCATTCCCGTAGGACACAGGCGCTCGCTTGAATAGCAGAGGGTGTCCTGCGTTGGGCTCCCTCTCACGTGTGTCTCAGAAGCCCTGGCAGGGAAGTGAACTCAGAGGATCTCTGCATCCCAAGAGATCAGCCTGAAAAAGAAGTAAAGAGAGAAAGAAAGTACAAGGGAGGTCAAGCTTGTGTAAGACCTGTAACTTTATTTACAAAAAGAGCTTGTATAGCCTAAGTTTTACATAATGGAAGATGCAGAGTAATTCAGGAGCAGCAGTCCTGACCCTTATTGATACCAGGCTTTCTTTCTGTATACTTTTCCGTATTCAAAAGGTCTCAGGTGATTTACATTATCTTCTGGCCTAGAGGTCTGTTAACATTTTATGTCTCTTTTCCTTGATGAATGTTAATCAGCCAAAAAACTCATTTTCCCTTGAAGTATTTTTTCTTTAATCTGCATCACCCTCAAAGTACTAAGTAAAGTTACATTCCTATAGGACAAAGGTGCAGTGGGTTACAACAAAGTACTTATCTCAAAGATCTAACGTTGCTGATGCCAGTGCTACTACCTGTTTTTTCTATATACCAACTATATCAACAAATAAAAGTTATGAAAACTTGGCAGTAAGCATTGGCTCAACAATGAAACCCTTAACCATTTCTATTCTAATGATTTTTAACTCCTCAAAAGGCTCTACATTCCTACAATGTTTTAAGCTTCCTGTGCCTCTTGCGGTTTGGAGGCTGTAAACAATCACATGCTTAGATGAAAAAAGTATGGATAAACCTGTCAGGCAAGGTAGAAAGCTATCAGAGGGGTTTGAATTGAAACACTCCGATTAAATGCCCATGAGACTTAAAAACTAGAGCTATAAGTTAATTTTCTTCAGAGAAAGAAGGTCGGGACAGCCCCGCGTTTGGTAAGAGAGGAGTTGGTGAAAAATAGCAGGACAAACAGATTCCGGTTTTGGGGTAGAAGCTCAAGCAGGTCTAGAGGGTCCCTCAAGCCCTGAATCTTCTTTGCCTGCAAGGCCTCGTCCTCATGACCTTTGTCATGGCCGGGATCTCCCGTGCTGGCTCCGGGTAGACCCACATCTCGGGATGAGGAGGGAAAAACGGGGTTCTTCTTGAGTTGTGGCGAGACACTCAGTGTTTCTCTCGAGGGGAGATGGGTATGTCGGGGAACTTCTCAAGTTGCATCAAGGGTGCCAAAGACCATTTCAAGGTTCAAGGGGGAAGGTGGGATTTCTTGTGAGATGCCACAGCGTAAAAGGGCCTCATCTCATGTTGAGGGGAGGATCTCCTGGTTTCTCTCGAGTTGTGCCAAGAAACTTGGGGTTCCTCTCGATTTACAACTGGGATCTCAGGGACCGGATAGTTTTGCCTCATGAAAGTTAGGTCTCTATGCGAGTTGCAATGGGCCTCTCAGGATTCCTCTCCAGTCAGTCCCTGAGCCTAGTACCTCATCTGCAGTTGAGGCGGGAACCTCAGTATTCATCACCAGAGCTGACATGGATCTCGGGGTTCCTATGGAGTTTCAACAGGGGAGTCAGGCCTCATTTCGTGTTCAGACATGGAAGTCATCTTTCCTCTCGAGCTGTCAAAGTAGTGTCAGGCTTCCTGTCGAGTTGATATAGGGATCTGTGGCTTTCTCTTAAGGTGCCACAGGGCTTTCATACCTGCCATCGTGTTTTGAGTCGAAACTCGTGGTGACAGTTGAGTCAATTCAGAAGGAATCAGGTATATCTGGAGTGGATTGGGACATGAGAGTCTTTTGGAATTGTGGCACGACTCCTGGAGTTCCTCTCTACTTTCAAGTTGAGACCGCCTCCTCTTGAGGTGCGACAGGAACGTCAGGATTCCTTTCCCTACAAAGCAGGGAAATGGACCGTCATCTCGAGATTAGGGGGAAAAACTCGACTCTTCTTGAGTTGTGGCCAGATGCTTGGTGTTCCTCTTTAGTGAAGAAGGGCATGTCCGGGAACTTCTTGAGTTGCATCAAGGGTGTCAAGGACGCTTTCGAGGCTCAAGAGGGAAGGTGCGATTTCTCTCGAGATGCTTCAGTAGAAAAGGGCCTCATCTTGCGTTGAGGGGAGAATTTCCTGGTTTTTCTAGAGTTGCAGCAGAAATCTTGGGGTTTCTCTAGAATTATGACTGGGACCTCAGGGACCCAATTGTGTGGCTTCAAGAAAGTCCAGTCTCCATGCGAGTTGCGAGGGGCCTCTCAGGATTCCTCTCCAGTTGGTGCTGTGGGCTAGGTCCTCATCTGGAGTTGGGACTGGAACCTCAAGTTTCCCCTCCAGGGCTGACATGGATCTTGGGGTTCCTATGGAGTTTCAACAGGAGAGTCAAGCCTCATATCATGTGGAGACACACAAGTCTGCTTTCCTCTCGAGCTGTCAAAGTAGTGTCAGGCTTCCTTTCGAGCTGACATAGGGATCTGTGGCTTTCTCTTGAGGGGCCACAGCACTGTCACACCTTCCACTGTGTTTTGAGTCGATTCTCGGGGTGACAGTCGAGTCAGTGGAGGGGAATACGGTGTATCTGGAGTAGATTGGGACATTGGGGTCTTTGCGAATGGTGGCACGACACCTGGAGTTCCTCTCGACTTTCAAGTTGAGACCACCTCTTTTTGAAGTGTGACGGGAATGCCGGGATTCCTTTCCAAGCGAAGCAGGGAAAGGGACCATCATCTGGAGATGAGAAAGGAAAAACGAGGCTCTTCTTGAGTTTTGTTGGGACTCTCAATGTTCCTCTCGAGTGGAGACGGGCATGTCGGGGAACTTCTTGAGTTGCATAAAGTGTGTCAAGGACCCTTTCAAGGCTCAAGAGGGAAGGTGTGATTTCTCTCGAGACGCCACGGTGGAAAAGGGCCACATCTCGCGTTGAGGGGAGTATTTCCTGGTTTTTCTCGAGTTGCAGCAGGAATCTTGGGGTTCCTCTAGAATTACGACTGGGACCTCAGGGACCTGCTTGTGTGGCTTCAGGAAAGTCCAGTCTCCATGCAAATTGCAAGGGGCCTCTCGGTATTCCTCTCCAGTCTTTGCCAGGGCCTATTTCCTCATTGGAGATGAGGCTGGAACGTCAGGGTTCCTCTCAAAGGCTGACACGTATTTCGAGGTTCCTATGGAGTTTCGACAGGGTATTCAGGCATCGTCTCGTGTGGAGACATGCTAGTCCGCTTTCCTATCAAGTTATCAAAATAGTGTCAGGCTTTCTGTCGAGGTGACATAGAGATCTGTGACTTTCTCTCGAGGTGCCACAGGGCTGTCACACCTGCCATCGTGTTTGCAGTCGATACTCGGGGTGACAGTTGAGTCAGCGCAGGGGAATCAGGTGTATCTGGATTGGATTGGGACATCAGGTTCTGTTGGAATTGTGGCAGGACCCCTGTAGTTCCTCTCGAGTTTCAAGTTGAGACCGCTTCCTCTTGAGGTGAGAAGGGAATGCCGGGATTCCTTTCCCAAAGAAGCAGGGAAATGGACCCTCATCTCTAGATGAGGAGGGAGAAACGGGGCTCTTCTTGAGCTGTGGCGAGACCCTCGGTGTTCCTCTCTACTGGAGACGTGTATGTCGGGGAACTTCTTGAGTTGCATCAAGAGTGTCAAGGACCCTTGCGAGGCTAAACATGGAAGGCGGGATTTCTCTTGAGACGATGCAGTGGAAAAGAGCCTCATCTCAAGTTGAGGGGAGAAACTCCTGTTTTTTCTACAGTTGTGAAATTATCCTTGGTGTTCCTCTAGAGTTACATCAGGGAAGTCAGGGACCCGTTCGTGTTGCCCCAGGAAAGTCCAGTCTCCATGCGAGTTTCAAGGGGCCTTTCAGGATTCCTCTCCAGTCGATGCCAGGTGCTAGGTCTTCATCTGGAGCTGAGGCTGCAACCTCAGATTTCCTCTCCAGGACTGAAATGGATCTTGGGGTTCCTAAGGAGTTTCAACAGGAGAGTCAGGCCTTGTCTCGTCATGCAAATCCGCTCTCCTCTCGAGCTGTCAAAGAAGTGTCAGGCTTCCTGTTGAGTTGACAAAGTAATCTGTGGCTTTCTCTCAAGGAGCCATAGGGCTGTCACTCCTGCCATAGTGTTTTGACTCAATACTCCAGGTGACAGTCGAGTCAGTGCAGGGAATCTGGTTTATCTGGAGTGGATTGGGACATCGGGTTATTTTTGATTTGTGGCATGACCCCTGGAGTTCATCTCGAGTTTCAAGTTGAGATTGCCTCCTCTTGAGTTGCAAGGGGAACACTGGGATTCCTTTCTCAACGAAGCAAGGAAATGGACCCACATCTCGAGAAAAGGAAGGAAAAATGTGGTTCTTCTTAACTTGTGGCAGAACCCTCGGTGTTCCTCTTGAGTGTAGACGGATGTGTCAGGGAAGTTCTTGGGTTGCATCAAAGCTGTCAAGGACCCTCTCGAGGCTCAAGAGCGAAGATGGGATTTCTCTCCAACGCCACAGTGGGAAAGGGCCTCATCTCACATTGAGGGGAGAATCTCCTGGTTTTTCTCGAGTTGCACCAGAAAACTTGGGGTTCCTCTCAGGTTACTACTTGGACTTCAGGGACCGGCTCGTGTTGCCTCAGGAAGGTCAAGTCTCCAGGCGAGTTGCGAGGGGCCTCTCGGGATTCCTCTCCAGTCAGTGTAGGGTCCTAGGTCCTCATCTGGAGCTGAGGCCACAAGCTCAGTTTTCCTCTCTAGTGATGACATGGATCTCTGGGTTCCTACCATGTTTTAAAAGGGGAGTCAGGCCTCGTCTCTGAGATTCGACTTCAACTCGAGATAAGAACCTAGGACCGGGCACCAACTGGAGAGGATCCTAAGAGGCCCCTTGCAACTCGCATGAAGAAGTGACTTTCCTGAGGCAACACGAGAGGGTCCCTGAAGTCCCTATCGTAACTTGAGAGGAACACCATTTTTTCTGAGGCAACTACAGAAAAAGCAGGAGATTCTCCCCTCATTGCGAGATGAGGCCCTTTTCCCCTGTGGTGTCTGGAGAGAAATCCCACCTTCCCTCTTGAGCCTCGAAATGGTCCTTGACAGCCTTGATTCAACTCAAGAATTTCCCCGAAATACCCTCCCCCACTCGAGAGTAACACTTCAGGTTCCGCCTCAACTCCAGAGAGCCCCATTTTTCACTCTTCATCTCGAGATGAGGGTCCATTTCCCAGCTTCATAGGGAAAGGAATCCCAGCTTTCCCGTGGCACTTCAAGAGAAGGCAGTCTCAACTTGAAACTCGAGAGGAACTCCAGCGGTTTTCCCACAGTTCAAAAAGAGCCTGATGTCCCAATACACTCCAGATAAACCTGATTCCCCTACACTGACTTGACTGTCACGCCGAAAATCAACTCAAAACACATTGGCACATGTGACAGCCCTGTGGCCCCTCAAGAGAGAGCCACAGATTCCTATGTCAACTTGGCCAGGAACTTGACACTACTTTTACAGCTCAAGAGGAAAGCAGACTTGCATGTCTCCATACAAGACGAGGCCTGACTCCCCTGTGGAAACTCCATAGGAATCCCGAGATCCATGTCAGTACTGGAGAGAAATCTTACGTTCTGACCTCAAAAGTAACAGAGGCCATTGGCCCCTGCACTGACTGGAGAGGAATCCCGAGAGGCCCCTCGCAACTCGCATGGAGAGTTGACTTTCCTGAGGAAACATGATCGGGTACCTGACGTCTCTGTCATAACTCAAGAGGAACCCCAAGTTTCCTGCCGCAACTCGAGAAAAACCAGGAGATTCTCCCATCTACTCAAGATGAGGCCCTTTTCAGCTGCAGCATCTTGAGAGAAATTCCACCTTCTCTCTTGAGCCTTGAAAGTGTCTTTAACACCCTTGATGCAATTCAAGCAGTTTCCCTACATCCCCTTCTCCAATCGTGAGTAACCCCAAGAGCATCCTGGCACAACTCAAGAAGAGCCCCCGTTTTTCCCTCCTCATCTTGACATGAGTGTCTGCCTTGAGCCAGCACAGGAGATCCCAACCATGACAAAGGTCATGAGAACGAGTCCTTACAGGTAAAGACGACTGAGTACTTGAGGGATCCTCTGGATTTGCTCGAGCATCTACCCCAAAACCAGAATCTGCCTATCTTGTTATTTTTCACTAACTCCTCTGTTACCAACAGGGGACTCTCCCCGACCATCTTTCTCTGAAGAAAATTAACTTATAGCTTTAGTTTATACGTCTCCTGGGCATTTAATTGGAGGGTTTCAATTCACACCCCTCTGATAGCTTTCTAACTTGCCTGACAGGTTCATCCATACTTTTTCAACTAAGCATGTTATTGTTTACAGCCTCCAAACCGTGAGAGGCACAGGAAGCTTAAAACATTGTAGGAACGTAGAACCTTTTGAGGAGTTAGAAATCATTAGAATAGAACTGGATAAGGGTTTCATTGTTGAGCCAATGCTTACTGCCAAGTTTTCGCATCTTTTATTTGTTGATATAGTTGGTATAGTGGAAAAAAAAAAAAAAAACAAACACCAGTTAGTAGCCTCGGCATCAGCAACATTAGATCTGTGAGTTAAGTACTTTGTTGTAACCCCCAATGCACCTTTGTTCTATAGGAATGTAACTAACTTTATTTAGTACTTTGAGGGTGATGCAGATTAAAGAAAAAATACTTCAAGGGAAAATGAGTTTTTTGGCTGATTAACATTTATCAAAGAAAAGAGCCATAAAATGTTAACAAGCCTCTAGGCCAGAAGATAATGTAAATTACCTGAGGCCTTTTGAATATGGAAAAGTATACAGAAAGAAAGCCTAGTATCGATAAGGGTCAGGACTGCTGACCCTGCATGACTCTGCATCTTCCATTATGTAAAACTTAGGCTATACAAGCTCCTTTTGTAAATAAAGCTACGGGTCTTGCACAAGCTTGGCCTCCCTGTGTCATACATCTTTCTATCTTAACTTTCTTTTCCGGCTGATCCCTTGGATGCAGATTTCCTCTGTGTTCACTTCTCTGCCTGGGCTTCTAAGACTCATGGGAGATGGAGCACAAAGCGGGGCACAGTCCGCTATTCAAACTCCAGCCGGTGGCCTACATGAATCGTGTAAGTCCCTTGTCTTGGGAATTTATTGGCTTTCTGTGTAAACCAAGGAATATCAGCCTATGTTCTCTCCTCAATTCTCTAAAAACTGCAAATTATTTCCTTAACTCTCTTTATATCTATACATCTCTGTTGCCACACTGTCCACATTTCGGATACTCTGGAATCAACGGGGCTGGACCCCAGTAAGGGTCCATTTCCCTGCTTCATCAGGAAAGGAATCCCGACTTCCAGTCACAACTCAAGAGAAGGCAGTTTCAACATGAAACACGAGAGGAACTCCAGGGTAGTATCACAATTAAAAAAGACTCCGAAGTCCCAATCCACTCCAGAAACACTTGATTCCCATTCACTGACTCGACTGTCACCCCAAGGATCGACTCACAACACAAGGGCTGGTGTGACAGCGCTGTGGCACTCAAGAGAGGCCATGGATCCCTATGTCAACAAGATA
>NW_017191057.1:0-21709 GCF_001704415.2 Capra hircus
TAAGCATGGAGAGATCATCATCAGAGTTTAGAGGAACTTTTACTTTATTCTCATTAGATACCAGTATGTCTCCTTGGAGTGCATACTCAGATGCCACCTAACACCATCACAGTGACACAGACTATAAATTGCAAAGAGTCAGACATGACTGAGTGACTAACACACATGGCTTACGTCTCGCCTTCACTATTTCAACAGTGTCCACACTATTATTTATTACTACACTGAACAGCCTCAAATCATTCACTCACCGTTTTATCTTCCTTAAAGTAGAGGTGCATTTTGTCATTCTACTGCTGAAATCCTTAATATGGCCAGACTGAACATTCAGCTCCATGAATGTTAAAATTTGAGGATAGTCATTTCTTCCCCTGTATTGTTCTTCTAAAATCCTTTATTCAAACAGAAAAGTGAAAAAAAAAAAAAAAGATGAAAATCTGTTAAAGCAATTAAGGGGTAAAGTTTCAGTCACTCAGTTGTGTCTGACTATTTGCAACCCCATGGACTGTAGCCCACCAGGCTCCACCAGCCATAGAATTCTCCAGGCAAGAATACTGGAGTGGGTTGCCATTCCATTCTCCAGGAAATCTTCCTGGCCCAGGGACTGACCCCAGGTCTCCAGGATTGCAGGTAGATTCTTTACTGTCTGAGCCACCAGGAAGCCCAATAAGGGGTAAGATAGGTAGCAAAGAGACAGTTTATAACTTGTATCAGAGCAAAGAGATGGGTGGTATGGATCAGCTGCCATGAAGATGATTTAGGAGTTTAAGGGAAATTTCCTCTTGACAATTGGTGTGGGGCAGGGAAAGGTGAGGGAGTCAAACAATTTGTTTCCATAAACATAAAGATGTATTTATGGCAGCTGCTTGAGCTACTGCCAAAAGAACAAAAGTTAACTTGGCTGGAAAATTTCAGAATAACCAATAAATCAAACTGGATTCAAACTAATGTATTTCAGCCTGGAGGCTGTGCTCCATATGTGACTCAGTCAGCTTTATACGAGGTTGAACCCTCTCTTTCATCCTTTATTTGGCTTCATTTTGCCATCATATAACAGTATGGTCAAGGAAATTAGAGGTTGGTACTGTCACCAGGATAGAAAGTAGAAATGGCCTTCAGAATGTGTCCACATGGGTCTACAGTTCCTAATCAAATATTGCAAAATCAAAAAGATCTTCAATGGGTAGGAAAAAAAATGAACCTACATAAAATCTTTTGATGGAACTAACGAAAGTTCACTTATGGTCATTATTTACCTGATTTAATATGATCAGACATGATTGAGAGACTAAGCCCAGCACAGCACAATATGAATATATGTATATTTTTGTCTTACTAAAGGAAAAAAGTAAGGAATGTGGTATTATAACTAAGGATGGTATACAATATATAGCACATATAAGATACCATCTTCCTAAAATATGAAAACATTCTCAGGTCTAAACTTTTTTATGTGGTGGCTATAAAGATGTGGATGATACACGGTGGATTAGTGGCCCTGTATAGCAAGGATCCTTATGAGAGAAAAGAAAGTGTTAGTGACTTTGTGACTCCATGGACTGTAGCCTGCCAGGCTCCTTCATCCATTGGATTTTCCTGGCAAGAATAAGAATACTGGAGTGGGTTGCCATTTCCATTTCTAATGACAGAAAAGAACCCCCATGACTATCTAAACTTCACCAAGCAAAAAGAGCATTCTTTTAGCCTCCCTCTTCCTAGGAACGAGTTGTTTCTTCAGGCATAAACCTGCGGGCATGTTAAACAGGAAGGGTGATCTTCTCTTTAAAATTACGTGTTCCCATCTGCAAATCCAAATGGAGAACAATATGTATACACACACACACACACACACACACACACACACACATATATTTGTGAGGCATTGTTCTTATTGTTGTTCAGTCACTAATTCACATCTGACTCTATCCATGGGATGATTTCCTATGCCATTTCCTTCTCCAGGGGGATCTTTCTGACTCAGGGATGGAATAAATCTCTCTTGCATTGGCAGGTGGATTCTTTACCACTGAGCCACCTATGAAACCCTATGTGAGACATATGTTTACTGAAAATGATTACACTAACAAGTAATAAAATCTATCAATCTTCCTTATTATCGAGAAAAAATATAGTTATATTTTAGCTTTTATATCCTGGTAAGACATGCTTTTACAGTTGATGATATTTGTTTTTTCTTTAAAATTTCTGAGGGCTAAACACATAAGGCATATAATGAGTTAGAAATGATCATTATTCATTTACAGCCTCTCCAGTTAGAGTGAAATACTGTTGTTTTTAGGTCATTGTATAATGGTGTTTCTGGCATACGTGGATTGAATAGAGTAACTCTCAGTGCCAAGGTTAATGTATCAACTTCAGGTAGTTGCTTTGTTGAATTTTGTTAAATATTCTCTAGCTTCTCTAACCCTCTGAGACTGACTGAAATGAAAAGGAATTTAATTAGAGTGTGCTGGGAATGTAATATGATACATTAAGTTTTTATTAAGAAAACTGGTATTGAACCACAATGTTATTGGTTCTGAAATTATCCTTCTAGATAAACAAAGTACACATATGTGTAGGTAAGCAGATTGAATGCAAAGGAAACTTATCAAATAGTATTAATTCAATGGACGTTTACATCATAAAATGATTTTGAAGGAAGAGAGCTTTCTCATGCCATGTAAATTTCAAAAATAAAGCTCCTGTTTCATTTTGGAGCCACTATTCAAGAGCCATTATGCCATGCCCGTTTAAGTCATTGGAATTCAGCACTCCTGTGATTAATTTCAAAGGCACATTGGTCCAGGGTTATTATTAGGTTAGTCTGTTAATGCAGAATCTGTCAAGAAGGCCTTGATGTGGAAATCACACAGATGCATACAAAGTTCTAGCTTAAAATACTTTTAACACAAGGATTAGACCTGTTTTAGTTTGTTTGGTGAAGGGAGCACAAATTAAGACCATTAATTCAATTGACCTATGTTTTTAGCAGCCCTGTAATACATTTTTGAAAATAAAAGTACAGATACTCCTCACAAAAAAGATAAAAAGTAAACCTCGGTTTAATAAAACTCTGTGCATTCAAAGGAACTAATATCATTTAAAAAGTGTTTATCTTATATAAATAATATTCTACCAAATAATAATGATAAATCTCTTAAATAGCAAAGGTGCTTTCTAGAATTTTTAAAATCAGACTTTGAAATAGGTTAGTATTCCTTTTCCTCTGCTTTGTTGGGCTCACAGACATCGTTTACCTTATTTTGGTATTAAATAGTCATGTATCTCTTAAATAGCAGTTGAAATTTAAATACATCTCCAATTCAGATAATCCACTACCACACTATTTCATCTGATTTATTTAGTCTAATATAATCCATTATTTAAATCACTTGAGTAATTATTTAATCCTAGTTTAGTTATATGTAAATACAATGTCATAAAATAATCATAATCAAATAAAATTGTCATCACTTTGACTATCTCAATCATCCATTATTGAAAGTTATTAGAAACCTGAATATGTTATGTAGGTTTTTAAATTCCTATTATGGTTAATTTAGGGCTTCCCTGCTATCTCAGTTGGTAAAGAATCTGCCTGCAATGCAGGAGACCTCAGTTCAATTCCTGTTCGGGAAGATCGCATGGAGAAGGGACAGGCTACTCACTCCACTATTTTGGGGCTTCCCATGTATGCCTCAGATGGTAAAGAACTCACCTGCAATGTGGGTGATCTGGGTTCGATCCCTGGGTTGGGAAGATCCCCTTGAGAAGGGAAAAGCCACCCACTCCAGTATTCTGGCCTGGAGAATTCCATGGACTGTATAGTCCATGGGGTCACAAAAAGTCAGTCAGGACTGAGCGACTTTCACTTTCACATGGTTCATATAAAAGAGGAAATTTCATCTTTTTAACTAGAACTCCTTAAAACACACTGTCACTTCATTTGCTTTTCTTGTAATCAGCAAGTTTATTTTCAGGAGTATACTAGTCCATATTAAAGAATCTTTCAAAGTGATAAATATATTTTGTTAGAATATCTAGATATTAAATCATATTTAACATAAATTTGTGCAATTTTAAAATCTGATAACCTTAAGAATTTTAGCCCCTATGATGAATAGGCTACTTTCGGCCCTTACATTTAAAGACCAATTTGTAATCAGTGGAAGGACTGATGCTGAAGCTGAAAGTTCAGTACTTTGGCCACCTGATGCAGAGAACTGACTCATTTGAAAAGGACCCTGATGCTGGGAAAGAGTGAAGGCAGGAGGAGAAGGGGACAACAGAGGATGAGATGGTTGGATGGCATCACCAACTCAATGGACATTAGTTTGAGCAACCTTTGGGAGTTTGTGATGGACAGGGAATCCTGGCTTTCTGCAGTCCATAGGGTTGCAGTCAGACATGACTGAACGATTGAACTAAACTGAACTGAACTGAATCTTTTAATGTATTTTTTAGTGTACATGAATAAAAAATTAAACATACCTATCTATGTGAAATAAAATTATTTTACTTTCTCTTACATACATAGTAGTTTTAAGTTTCTTTTTTAAACCTCCTTCGTGATATTGATGCAGTTATACATTAGGATTGACAAGTATATTACTTTTAATAATATGTAAATCTAATTATATACTAATTAGCACATTTTGGCTATATATTTCATCAGCATCTCAGAATTTTTGCCAATTTTTAATGGTAACAAACAGTAGCATATTTCTAAATAAGGTGAAAATATTCAGTAAATATTTGTTGAATGCCTGATTGCATGTATGTTCAGTCACATTGCACTCTTTGTGACCCCATGGACCCCAGCACTCCTCTGTCCGTGGGATTTTCCAGGCAAGAATATTGGAATGGGTTGTCATTTCCTCCTACAGAGGATCATCCTGACCCAGGAACTGAACCCATGTTTCCGGTGTTTCTTGCATTAGCAGGCAGATTCTTTACTACTGAGCCACCTGGGAATCCACTGGTTGAGTCGATGATCAGTAATTAAAATTAGAAAAGATTTTTTTTAGTGAGTGGTACCTATGTCTTTTGTCATTGTTTAAAATATGTTATGTGGTGTTTATCTTGTTCTTTTGTTTAGCGCATTGTTGGTTTCTATACATTAGATAAAACAGCTGTCTTTCCCAGTTTTGGTGGAATGGTAAGGAGATGAACCTTACCATTCAACCCTTCCCAAGCTCTTGGTTGCGTCTCAAACCTTTGTTATGCTTTGGGCTTTTAAGTCCAAAGGTAAGACAGAATGCAAAATGATTTCTTAAGGTTTCCTTTCGTTCTTATGAATATCTACCATTTTTGAGGAAGCCATTGTCTTTTTGTAATGTTTGACGATATCTGATTCAAAGTCATGCCAGCAAATTGTATTATCATGTCATTGTCCTTTCTGGCTTTCTTAGAGTCATTTTCAATAATTCATTGAATATATTCATTATTATATTGCTCTACTGGCTTGTTTTCATCTTAGTACTTTTTGGCAAAGAATGATACCAACAAAATACAGGATTCAATTTAGTTTATTTCTGAATACAAGTGTTATTATTGAAGATTCACTTTTATCAAAAAACAAGTAGAGATGTGTACATGTGCTTATGTCTATATATTAAGTACTACATTTGTTATTCACATAATTCAGATTGAAATGAGTAATGAGGTAATTAGCCAGAAGTTTAAATAAAACCTAAAGCACTTATTAGCACACTGAATTTTGTATTATTCAAAATGTGTGGATATAGGACTTCCCTGGTGACAAGGGTTTGATCCCTGGTCTAGGAAGATTCTACATGTAGCAGAGCAACTAAGCCCGTGTACCACATCTACTGAGCCCACACTCTACAGCCCAAGGCAGTGACTACTGAGCCTGTGTGCTCAAACTACTGAAGCCTGCATGCCTCGAGCCTGTCCTCCACAGCAAGAGAAGCCACCCACAGGCAGTGAGAAGCCCACACACCACAACAATGAGTAGACCCTGCTCGCTGCAACCAGAGAAAGCCCACATGCAGCAATGAAGACCAGTGCAAACAAAACTGAATAAATAAATACATAAAATTTTTAAATGCATGGATGTAGATACCCTGATTACTTACCCTACTTAAAACCCATGAAACCCATGAAATGCTGTTTAAATGTATGTATGTTAAATGCAAAACTTAGCTAACAAAATTGTGAAGAAAATAAACAGTGTTTTGTTTTGTTTTTAAATGTGAGTGAGATTAATTAGAGGCTAAACAACCAGCAAAGTTGCTTTACATCTGCCAGCCAGGAAGAGAGTCCTTACCATGAGCTGAATCTTCGGACACCATCTTGGAATTTCCAGACTCCAGATAACTGAGAAATGAATGTCTTTTGTTGAAGCCACTCAGTCTATGGTACTTTCTTGCTGCTGCTACTGCTAAGTCGCTTCAGTCATATCTGACTCTTCGTGACCCCATGGACTGCAGCCCACCAGGCTCCTCCATCCATGAGATTTTCCAGGCAAGAGTACTAGAGTGGGATGCCACCGCCTTCTCCGATGGTACTTTTTTACAGGAGCCCAAACTGACTAATACATCAACCAACATCATATTATTGCCTCAAAATGAATTTTTAATCAAAAATAATATGTATTAATAATATAAATTCTGGACCCAAAGAAAACTATTTAAGGTAATAGAAACAGACATAATGTAGCTAGTCCTTTGCGACTTTACATTTTTCATTAGTCATAACATTAGCAGCTGTGTTTCTCTTTACTAGAAGATCCTAGAAATAAATGCAGGTGTTCTGGGAGACAAATGCAAATGATATCAACTTCCTCATTTTTTAATCCACTGAGTGTTTAATTATGGAATGCTGTCTTTAGATTTTATTTATGTTAATTGTAATGCTTTACAAAATGAATGAAGAGTAAGAGTTAAAACTTCAGAATAGTTCATGAATTATTCTTATCATATATCTTGTCACTGTTGACAAATGCTCCATATGTTCACAAGTTTTCATGCTTTTCTTGATTTTTAATGTGCTTTGAATATCAATATTTGAATAAAATCATATTTAAAAAGAAGTTAGTAAGATTTATGTGATTTTAAATGTTATTTTTCATATTATCTATTAGAAAATTCCAGTTTATACTTTTAGCTATATTTACTTAACTATGTACTAAGCCTAGTAAAATGTGGACAAAGTAAGGCTAGACTCCATATTTTGTACTGTTTTGTGTTTTTAGCAGCAATGGAAAAGCACCATTTCAGAAGATGTTATGAGATAGTACACAAAAGTTTTATAAATAAGATTTATACATAAATTATTCTGTATTCCTCCCTCTGATAGTCACCAAGTGGTTCTGATTTGAATGTCTTGAGTACTTTTCATACTTTGATAGAGAATGAGTTTAAGCAAGTTACTTATTCAGTTTTGTCCAACTCTTTGTGACCCCATGGACTGCAGCCCATGGAATGCAGCCCATGGACTGCAAGAAGATCCACCAGTCCATCCTAAAGGAAATCAGTCCTGAATATTCATTGGAAGGACTGATGCTGAAGCTGAAATTCCAATACTCTGGCCACTTGATGTGAAGAACTGACTCATTGGAAAAGACCCTGATGCTGGGAAAGAGTGAAGGCAGGAAGGAGAAGGGGACAACAGAGGATGAGATGGCTGATGGCATCAGCAACTCAATGGACATGAGTTTGAGAGAACTCCGGGAGTTGGCAATGGGGAGGGAAGCCTGGCATGCTGCCAGTCCATGGGGTTGCAAAGAGTCAGACATGACTGAACAAATGAATTGAACTGGACTGTAGCCCACCAGGCTCCTCTGACCATGGAATTCTCCAGGCAAGTATACTGGAGTGTGTAGCCATTCCCTTCTCCAGGGGATCTTCCAGACCCAGGGACTGAGCCCAGGCTTCCTACATTGTAGCCAGATTGTTTACCATCTGACTCACCAAGGAAGCCCTGCTTAGTTTCATTGTGCCTCAGTTCTCTTATCTAAAATTAGGATGTTAAGGGTGCTTGACTCATTTTTGCTATGAGGACTATATGTATTATAAACTTCAAAACAGAGTGCCATATAGAAGTGTTATATAAGCATTAACTATCATTTTCTCAATAAATATTAGCAATATTATTGTTTGTCTGTCACTGATGGAAATCTGGCTACATGCTAAGATGCTTCTCCAAATATCCATGAACACCAGGTATGTATAAAAAATTCAAACCGAATGACTGCAAGTCAGTAAGACCTAGAAGAACATGGACCATGTGTAAGCATCACCTCACATCTCATGTTTCCTTCCACATCAAAGAGCAAGAAGGCCTTATGATTGTCACTGTGATTTAGTCTTCTGATTGCAATCAGATTCACCTCTTCTGGGGACTGATTTACAGAAACACCCCCAAATTCTTTTGCCAAATTCTCTTCTCCTTCCCTTTAACCCTTCAGTGTTCTCTCTTATTCTCTAGTTTCTGTACATTCAGAAGTAAATTTGTAAGCGCTCTACTGGTATGGACTAACACGGCACATGAATAAGTTCTGATTTGTACTGAACATTTTTTCAAAGCTACTACTTAACTTTTTTAGATGAAGTACTAGGTTTATACAGTACTTACTTCTGATTCGCACAAAGCTTTTATAAGTGTGTGGAAAAGCACACGTGGAAAGCAAATGACATCCAATTTTAGGCAGCTAACAAATGACAAATGCTCATTTCAACTTTGAGTTGTGGAATTGAAAAGCATACGCTATTTGAAAAAACTTGACAGGATATGGATAATGCACAAGAAATAAAAATGCACAGCTCACAGTTTATTTTTTTTAATTTTATTTATTTTTTATTTTTTAAATTTTAAAATCTTTAATTCTTACATGCGTTCCCAAACATGAACTCCCCTCCCACCTCCCTCCCCATAACATTTCTCTGGGTCATCCCCATGCACCAGCTCCAAGCATGCTGTATCCTGCATCAGACATAGACTGGCGATTCAATTCTTACATGATAGTATACATGTTAGAATGTCATTCTCCCAAATCATCCCCCCCTCTCCCTCCCTCTGAGTCCAAAAGTCCATTATACACATCTGTGTCTCTTTCCCTGTCTTGCATACAGGGTCGTCATTGCCATCTTCCTAAATTCCATATATATGTGTTAGTATACTGTATTGGTGTTTTTCTTTCTGGCTTACTTCACTCTGTATAATCGGCTCCAGTTTCGTCCATCTCATCAGAACTGATTCAAATGAATTCTTTTTTATGGCTGAGTAATACTCCATTGTGTATATGCACCACAGCTCACAGTTTAGCAGACAATCTCATTGTTATTGTGAATTTTCTAATGGGGAAACTAAAATAATAGAACAAGGGTCCACAGATTACAGTCATCTATGGATAAGAGTTTGGAGCTTGTGCACTTAAAAAGGAAGAATTAAAGTTTCATTTTACCTAATCTCTAACAAAAATATACTGTTTCTTTCAAAGATAGGCAATAAAAAAAGTAGCATTATATTTGTCAGCAATAATAGTCAAAGAAATATTAATATCAACTTTTGTAGATATCTCAAATTATTATTTCGACTCATCACTGCTTCAAAATTATCAGTTATTAAATGTATTGCTATATCTTATTTTATCACATTAACTTGTATACCTATAATTCTACTTTTTGGTTTTTTAACTTGATAAGTCAATTTTGTATATGTTTCTTTTGCAAACTTATAGCTTTTATTTGGGCTTCTCTGGTGGTTCAATCAATAAAGAGTCTGCCTGCAATGCCAAAGACCCCGGTTTGATCCCTGGGTTGTGAAGATACCTGGAAAAGGAAATGGCAACTCACTCCAGTATTCTTGCCTGGGAAATCCCATGAACAGATGAGCCTGGAGGGCCATAGTCCATGGGGTCACTAGAGTCAGACATGACTTAGTAACTAAAACCATTTACCTAGCTTTTATTAATGTATTTAAGAATTATTTTGAAAAGTGGCTCATAGTTCTCACCGGACAGTCTAAAGAGCTCATGAACAGAGATTTTTAAGAATCTTTACTAGGGTACAGCGTATCTGAAAACATGCAATTTTAACAAATACATCTAAAACATGGGATGATTTATTAAACAACTACAAGTTTAAGATTTTCTTTTATTTCACAGGTTGCAAAGAGTAACACAAAAATATAATTACACTATTTGTAATCTAAAATTTCTGACATTTTATGACTGAGCTTAAAATAATCATATGGGGCTAACACTGTATCACAGTGGGCCAACGGATCCCAAGATACCAGCTGAAAGCATGCATTAGATTTCTTTTTTTTAAAGACTATATTCATTAACTACTTACTATCATGGTTTTTAGGTCAGAAGAGAAATGGACTTTGGAAAATATCGAGTCATTTTGAGTCATCATGACTTTTATGCATTGGATCGGTAGGGAAAAAAAAAAACGTAAAATAGAAACAATAAATAAGTATGTATAAATGAAAAGCACATGACTGCATTAAAATGGGAATAGAGTTGAATGAGCAATATTCCTTTATGAAACAAAATAAACACTTTGTTATACATATAAAATGTTTCTTGCTAACTTGAAAAAAGTATTTTGTTGAGTAGTATAGGGCTCTAAGATGGAAGATACTACTTGTTAAAGGAAAACTTGGGTAGCAACCAGAAGTTTGGTTGTCATCCTATTCAATCTTGAGAATCTCACTGTCTGTGAAACTACTTGTCATCAGAATTAGATAACAGAGAGGTTCAGTGAACTGTAATGTGCATTAAGAAATAGAGAATTTCAGTGCTACCTTCACGGAAAATGTCCTTTGGTTCCACTGAGATATGCTGTCACTGACCTGTATTAAACATAAAATGTAATATTGATTTTTAAATGCACTTTTAAATGTATTCTACGCATACTGCTTAGATGAGAGATCTTCTTTGTACTTACAATAAAACCTTGGTATTTCTACATGATGATTCCACTTACTGATTTTAGATTAATTCTCTACCAAGCCACAATGATTTAATGATTTAGCTAAATATATGAAATTAATTAACTATCACAACTTGTAATTGTTAAGATGAGTGTTCTCATCAACTTTTGCTACATATTCTTAATTTGACTTAAACACTAGCACTAAAAATATGTTTATTTTAAAAAATCACATTTGAGGAGATAAACCCTGTGTGAATTGACAAATGAAATATGTCCAAATTAAATGAGCCCCTGTGATCACTGGCTTGCTGTGACTTTGCTGAGTAACAGTGGTGTTAGTTTAGTTGCTAAGTTGTGTCCAACTTTTGCAACCCGATGGATTGTAGCTTGCCAGGCTCCTCTGTCCATGGGATTTTCCAGGCAAGAATACTGAAGTGGGATGTCATTTCCTTCTCCAAGGAAAGGTAGCATTATTTTAAAATATTATTTTAAGAGAAAAAGATTGTCTTGTTTTAAAATGTTCTTTGTTTAATTATTTTGACTCTTTTTAAGCATATGTTAAGTAACAAGGTGACACACTGCTGGGAGAAGTCAGAATTTATGTCAAAACTTCCTCATATTTAATAGGGAAAATAATAATATATTAACCATTAGAAAATACCCACATTATCAACAATGAAGAACAGGTTAGTGAAAGCAAACAGAATGGCTAATAAGCTATTAAAATACTTAAATTTTCTTTTTACGTGTAGTCAATGAAGGAAGGATGGAAGGAAAAGAGGGAGACGAGGAGGAGATGAGGAAAAAGAATGCTTCAGTTCAGTTAAGTCGCTCAGTCGTGTCCGACTCTTCGCAACCGCATGAATCACAACACGCCAGGCCTCCCTGTCCATCACCAGCTCCCAGAGTTCACTCAAGCTCATGTCCATCGATTCCGGTGATGCCATCCAGCCATCTCATCCTCTGTCGTCCCCTTCTCCTGCCCCCAATCCCTCCCAGCTTCAGGGTCTTTTCCAGTGAGTCAACTGTTCGCATGAGGTTGCCAAAGTATTGGAGTTGCAGCTTTAGCATCAGTCCTTCTAATGAACATTCAGGACTGATCTCCTTTAGGATGGACTTGTTGGATCTCCTTGCAGTTCAAGGGACTCTCAAGAATCTTCTCCAACATCGCAGCTCAAAAGCCTCAATTCTTCTGTGCTCAGCTTTCTTCACAGCCAACTCTCACATCCATACATGACCACTGCAAAAAACCATAGCCTTGACTAGACGGACCTTTGTTGACAAAGTAATGTCTCTGCTTTTTAATATGCTTTCTAGGTTGGTCATAACTTTCCTTCCAAGGAGTAAGTGTCTTTTAATTTCATGGCTGCAATCACCATCTCCAGTGACTTTGGAGCCCAAAAAATAAAGTCAGCCACTGTTTCCATGGTTTCCCCATCTATTTCCCATGAAGTGATGGGACCAGATACCATGATCTTCGTTTTCTGAATGTTGAGCTTTAAGCCAACTTTTCACTCTCCTCTTTCACCTTCATCAAGAGGCTTTTTAGTTCCTCTTCTTTTTCTGCCATAAGGGTGGTGTCATCTGCATATCTGAGGTTATTGATATTTCTCCCGGCAATCTTGATTCCACCTTGTGATTCTTCCAGCCCAGCGTTTCTCATGATGTACTCTGCATAGAAGTTAAACAAGAAGGGTGACAATATACAGCCTTGACATACTCCTTTTCCTATTTGAAACCAGTCTGTGTTCCATGTCCAGTTCTAACTGTTGCTTCCTGACCTGCATATAGGTTTCTCAAGAGGCCGGTCAGGTGGTTTGGTATTCCCATCTCTTTCAGAATTTTCCACAGTTTATTGTGATCCACACAGTCAAAGGCTTTGGCATAGTCAATAAAGCAGAAATAGATGTTTTTCGGAAACTCTCTTGCTTTTTCAATGATCCAGCGGATGTTGGCAATTTGATCTCTGGTTCCTTTGAATTTTCTAAAACCAGCTTGAACATCAGGAGGTTCACGGTTCATGTATTGCTGAAGCCTGGCTTGGAGAATTTTGAGCACTACTTTGACAGCGTGTGAGATGAGTGCAATTGTGCGGTATTTGAGCATTCTTTGGTATTGCCTTTCTTTGGGATTGGAATGAAAATGGACCTTTTCCAGTCCTGTGGCCACTGCCGAGTTTTCCAAACTTGCTGGCATATTGAGTGCAGCACTTTCACAGCATCATCTTTCAGGATTTGAAACAGCTCTACTGGAATTCCATCACCTCCACTAGCTTTGTTCATAGTGATGCTTTCTAAGGCCCACTTGACTTCACATTCCAGGATGTCTGGCTCTAGGTGAGTGATCACACCATCGTGATTATCTTGGTTGTGAAGATCTTTTCTGTACAGTTCTTTTGTGCATTTTTGCCACCTCTTTTAATATCTTCTACTTCTGTTAGGTCCACACCATTTCTGTCTTTATTGAGCCCATCTTTGCATGAAATGTTCCCTTGGTATCTCTCATTTTCTTGAAGAGATCTCTAGTCTTTCCCATTCTGTTCTTTTCCTCTATTTCTTTGCATTGATCTCTGAGGAAGGCTTTCTTATCTCTCCTTGCTATTCCTTGGAACTCTGCATTCAGATGCTTATATCTTTCCTTTTCTCCTTTGCTTTTCACTTCTCTTCTTTTCACAGCTATTTGTAAGCCCTCCCCAGACAGCCATTTTGCTTTTTTGCATTTATTTGCCATGGGGATGGTCTTGATCCCTGTCTCCTGTACAATGTCACAAAAACTCATTCCATAGTTCATCAGGCACTCTATCTATCAGATCTACGCCCTTAAATCTATTTCTCACTTCCACTGTATAATCATAAGGGATTTAATTTAGGTCACACCTGAATGGTCTAGCTGTTTTCCCTACTTTCTTCAATTTAAGTCTGAATTTGGTAATAAGGAGTTCCTGATCTGAGCCACAGTCAGCTCCTGGTCTTGTTTTTGCTGACTGTGTAGAGCTTCTCCATCTTTGGCTGCAAAGAATATAATCAATCTGATTTCAGTGTCAACCATCTGGTGATGTCCATGTGCAGAGTCTTCTCTTGTGTTGTTGGAAGAGGTGTCTGCTATGACCAGTGCGTTCTTTTGGCAAAACTCTATTAGACTTTGCCCCTGCTTCATTCCATATTCCAAGGCCAAATTTGCCTGTTACCCTAGGCGTTCCTTGACTTCCTACTTTTGCATTCTAGTCCCCAATAATGAAAAGGACATCTTTTTCGGGGTGTTAGTTCTAAAAGGTCTTGTAGGTCTTCATAGAACCATTCAACTTCAGCTTCTTCAGCATTACTGGTTGGGGCATAGACTTGGATTACCGTGATATTGAATGGTTTGCCTTGGAAATGAACAGAGATCATTCTGTCGTTTTTGAGATTACATCCAAGTACTACATTTCGGATTCTTTTGTTGACCATGATGGCTACTGCATTTCTTCTAAGGGATTCCTGTCTGCAGTAGTAGATATAATGGTAATCTGTGTTGAATTCACCCATTCTAGTTCATTATAGTTTGCTGATTCCTAGAATGTTGATGTTCACTCTTGCCATCTCCTGTTTGACTACTTCCAGTTTGCCTTGATTCATAGACCTAACATTCCAGGTTCCTATGCAATATTGCTGTTTATAGCATCGGACCTTGCTTCTATCACCAATCACATCCACAACTGAATATTGTTTTTGCTTTGGCTCCATCCCTTCATTCTTTCTGGAGTTATTTCTCCACTGATCTCCAGTAGCATATTGGGCACTTACCGACCTTGGGAGTTCCTCTTTCAATATCCTATCATTTTGCCTTTTCATACTGTGCATGGGGGTGGTATGCAAAAAAACAAAGCCAAAATTGAGTGATACTGAAAGGGGCGACCTTAGAAGCAAACCTCACCAGCCCTTGGAATGCCTGATAAAGTGGAGTCAAATTCAGTTCCCTCTCCGACCTGTGTGAAAGGTTATTGGCTAGTAGAAATGAATTATCAGGAAAATACAAATTAAAAGACAAAAATATAGTTTATTTTTTATCAGCAGACACAAACTTGCATTTCATGGATACAGTCATAACTAATATAACAAAAGGAAAAAGAAAAATCTTGCAAACCTATGAATCACATACATACCAGAAATTGGCTAAATTTAAAATTCTGGCATTCTGAAATTATAACTAAACAAAGTGAAACAGCACCCTTTTTGTGGGTGTTTTTGTGTGTGTTAGTTTCTCAGTCATGTCCAACTCTTTGCAACCCCATAGACTGTAGCCCACCAGGCTCCTCTGTCCACAGGATTTTCCAGGCAAGAATACTGGAGTGGGTTGCCATTACCTTCTCCAGGGGATATTCCCAACCCAGGGATTAAACCCATGCTCCTCATGGCAGGCAGATTCTTTACCATCTGAACCACCAGGGAAGCCCAGCACCCTTTATATTAAATATCTATTTGGAAGTTTTAGGAGCTCAGTTGTGTCCGATTATTTGCTACCCCATAGACTGGAGCCCGCCAGGCTCCTCTGTCCATGGAATTTTCCAGGCAAGAATACTGAAGTGGAGAGCCATTCTATTTACATCATTTGAATTAACAGTGTCCCAATTTTTAAAGATTTCAATATGACAAATGAGTTTGCTTCTTTATTTTAAACTTATCTAATTGAAAATGGATTGATGGTGGTGCTACACCAAGGGAATGTTTAAATTGCTTCTGTGCATTTGAAAAGTGGCTTTAACAAAGTATAATTCAAAAGGCAAAAAGCCACACATATTTAAAGTATGTAATTTGATACATTTCGACATACTTACACACCCGTGAAATGTCATCACAATCAAGATAATCAACAGATGGAATACCCAAGATAGTGTCCTTTCTTTGGTATAATCTCTCCCCACAACACCTCTTCTCTAGTCTCCTAGGAACTACTCATCTGTCACAGCAGGTTATCTTACAGCTTCTGCAATTTTTAGTAAATGGAGCTGCATGTTGAGTGCTCTCTGTCTGGATACTCTTACACAGGATAATTATTATTTGGGGATTTATTCATGTTGTTGCACATATTAAATGTTCAGCTTAATAGAATCACATTTAATTGTTATACCAAAACTTGATTATCCATTTACCTTTTTTCCAGATTATGGTTAATACAAATGCAGCTCTTATGTATGATTGTCTTTGTAAAGACCTAGGGTTTGATTTCTGTTGGGTCTAGGGGTAGAATGTTTGGCTCAGAAGATAAGTGTTTGCTTAGCGTATACTAAACTCTTTACGAGAATGGTAGTGCCACTTTGTATGCCCTCCAGCGGTGGGTGAGCTTTCCACTCCTTCATAGGTGAGAACTGGCACTATTTCAGGCTCTGTGTCAACTCCAAGTACTGCATTATCTATAAAAACAGATGGCTGTTTCCCCAGGCAAGAGCAGTTTTTTCATCAACATGAATTAAGAAGTGCTCAGCTAAAACTTTGAGGAGGACTCTTTGTGAGCATTTCTCTTATGTTGGCCACACTATTCTGTAAACGAGCTGCCTTGTCTTTTTACAAAGACTTAACTCCATAATTTTCACCTCAGGAACTAGTAGAATTCAACCTGGGCTCCGAATTCAACATGGCAGTTAGGAAATTCTCTCAATGTGGTAAACTGAGACGATCTTAGGACTTAGCTCATTTGTTTCTCGTCCCCTAGAGATCACTGCTCTTCATTTTCTGATATCTATTATCTTTATTCCATTGTTAGATATATTTTATCTGTTTTAGCAAGGAGACTCAATCTGGCCCAAGTGACTTCATTTTGACTACAATTTAGTGTTTTCTAGGAGAGTTTAATACTTAGAAATAAAGAGTTATCATTACCATCTTTCTGAATTCCATATATATGTGTTAGTATACTGTATTGGTGTTTTTCTTTCTGGCTTACTTCACTCTGTATAATCGGCTCCAGTTTCATCCACCTCATTAGAACTGATTCAAATGTATTCTTTTTAATGGCTGAGTGATACTCCATTGTGTATATGCACCACTGCTTTCTTATCCATTCATCTGCTGATGGACATCTAGGTTGCTTCCATGTCCTGGCTATTATAAACAGTGCTGCGATGAACATTGGGGTACATGTGTCTCTTTCAATTCTGGTTTCCTCAGTGTGTATGCCAAGCAGTGGGATTTCTGGGTCATAAGGCAGTTCTATTTCCAGTTTTTTAAGGAATCTCCACACTGTTCTCCATAGTGGCTGTACTAACCCTGTATGCGAGATAGCAAAAGAGACACAGATGTAACGAACAGACTTTTGGGACTCTGTGGGGAGAGGGAGAGGGTGGGATGATTTGGGAGAATGGAATTGAAACATGTATACTATCATGTAAGAAATGAATCACTAGTCTAGGTTTGATACAAGATACAGGATGCTTGGGGCTGGTACACTGGATGACCCAGAGAGATGATATGGGAGGGTGGTGGGAGGGGGGTTCAGAATTGGGAACTCATGTACACCTGTGGTGGATTCATGTCAATGTATGGCAAAAACCAATACAGTACTGTAAAGTAAAATAAATAAATAAATAATAAATAAATATAGAAATTGTCAAGTACTATCTTCTAGAGAAAACATAATGGAAATTGAAGAAGACAGTCTTTAAAATTTAAGAAACTTAGTTTATAATTATACATACCATATATGAAAATAAGTAAGTTAAGTTATGGGGCTTCCCTGGTGACTCAGTGGTAAAGAATCTGCCTGCCATTTCAGGAGACATTTCAATCTTCTCAAGTCAGGAAGATTTCTTGGAGAAAGGAATGGCTACCTACTCCAGTATTCTTGCCTGGAAAAGCCCATGGAGAGAGAAGTCTGGTGGGCTATATTTCACTGGGTCACACACAGTCAGAGACGACTTAGCGACTAAACAACCGTTCTCTTCTTTCCTCAAGCTCCTCTTTCAACATTTTTCTGTAAATCTAGGTTAAAATATGTACTTGATTCACTTATTATTTAAATGAATTTGGGGTTCATGATTTTTCTGTATAAATATGTTTAATTTCATGTAAATTGCAAAATGCTTTTATATGGTATTTGAAATGTTCCTTTGGTATCTCTCATTTTCTTGAAGAGATCTCTAGTCTTTCCCATTCTGTTGTTTCCTCTATTTCTTTGCATTGATCACTGAAGAAGGCTTTCTTATCTCTTGCTATTCTCTGGAACTCTGCATTCAGATGCTTATATCTTTCCTTTTCTCCTTTGCTTTTCAGTTCTCTTCTTTTCACAGCTATTTGTAAGCCTCCTCAGACAGCCATTTTGCTTTTTTACATTTCTTTTCCATGGGGATGGTCTTGATCCCTGTCTCCTGTACAATGTCACGAACCTCATTCCATAGTTCATCAGGCACTCTATCTATCAAATCTAGGCCCTTAAATCTATTTCTCACTTCCACTGTATAATCATAAGGGATTTGGTTTAGGTCAGACCTGAAAGGTCTAGCGGTTTTCCCTAATTTCTTCAATTTGAGTCTGAATTTGGTAAGAAGCAGTTCATGATCTGAGCCACAGTCAGCTCCTAGTCTTGTTTTTGTCGACTGATGAAGCAAGGAGAACATAAAATCAGTGATGATACTCCTGCCAAAGAGACATATGCCTGATCCTCATCATAAGGAAATACTCAAATTAGTCAAAATTCAAGTTCATCCCATTCAGGTTGATAGCCATTCACCAAAATAAGTGTTTTATAATCTTTAAAAGGGTCAAGGAAATGAAAGTCAAGAAAAGGCTCTGGACTTGCTCAAGACTGAATGAGATTAAAGAGACATAAACAAGTAAATATTACACAAGATAACAGAGTTAACATACTGTATCATTTTTCTCTAAATAACCTTACAAAAAATTTGTGAACTATGAATGGAGTACAAGAATTAGATGTTAGCAAAGTGAAAAGTTGGCTTAAAAGCTCAACATTCAAAAAGCTAAGATCATGACATCTGGTCCCATCACTTCATGGGAAATAGATGGGAAAACAGTGCAAACAGTGTCAGACTTTATTTTTGGGGGCTAAAATCACTGCAGATGGTGATCACAGCCATGAAGTTAAAAGATGCTTACTCCTTGGAAAGAAAGTTATGACTAACTTAGATAGCGTATTGAAAAGCAGAGACATTACTTTGCCAACAAAGGTCCGTCTAGTTAAGACTATGGTTTTTCCAGTGGTCATGTATGTATGTGAGAGTTGGACTGTGAAGAAAGCTGAGCACCGAAGAATTGATGCTTTTGAACTGTGTGTTGGAGAAGACTCTTGAGAGTCCCTTGGACTGCAAGGAGATCCAACCAGTCCATCCTAAAGATCAGTCCTGGGTGTCCACTGGAAGGAATGATGCTGAAGCTGAAACTCCAGTACTTTGGCCACCTCATGTGAAGAGTTGACTCATTGGAAAAGACTCTGATGCTAGGAAGGATTGGGGGCAGGAGGAGAAGGGGACGGCAGAGGATTAGATGGCTGGATGGCATCACCGACTCGATAGACATGAGTTTGGGTAAACCCCGGGAGTTGGTGATGGACAGGGAGGCCTGGCGTACTGTGATTCATGGGGTCGCAAAGAGTCGGACACGACTGAGCGACTGAACTGAACTGAACTGAATTGAATGTGTTGATAATGGTTTCCTGATTTAGATGGCTGTGTTGTAATTATGTGTTGGTCAAAAATTTCATTCAGGATTTTCCATAACAGCATATGGGAAATCTGAAAGAAACATTTTGGCCAACCAAATATAAACAAAAGGTCTTTTTAGTAGGAAATACACACTTTTATATTAATAATTATGGGATATAATGTTGACAACTCTTTCCAACAGCTCAGGAAAAGAATGTCCATTTGACTGTACTTGTAATTCTTCACTGTTAGAGTACTTCTCTTTTTTTAATATAAAAATACTGAAAAGGTTTCTAATGAAGGAAAGAAAAGTGAAATGGCAATGGCTTAAAAGACCATGAAGTTCAGAAGAAGCCTTTATTAGGACAGGGATAAGTTGAATTGTTTGTAAATCTGAGAAAATCACTTAGTGAAAAATCTGAAAATGAAGCTACAGAAAATATCAACTAAATTATTTAAATAGTGAAGTGCCCCAATATTATCAGAAATGAGCAGGAGTCAACATTTCTGCAGAGTCTGGGGACTAGGATAGTGAAAAGGTAACTGAAGTTAAAGAAAAAGAAATGTTTTCCCATCCAGACCCAATGAAAGCCTTCACATTGATGTAACTGAAGTTAAAGAAATGTTTTCCCATCCAGACCCAATGAAAGCCTTCACATTTGATGACCTTATTTCCTCAGTGAAGTTGGAGCCAATGCAGAAAGAAGTACAGAATGCCTGAAACTCTAAATAATAGTTTATTGAAATGAATTGATTAACAAATCTCAGTACATAATGAAAGTGGGAAAAAACATGTGCAATGGAGTCAACTGGAGATGAATATGAAAAAAAGAAAAGAAAAGAAAAGGAAAGTAGCACTAATGGTCTATCTGAATTTAGAAGTTATTAATTTATAGAGAAATAATGCATTTTTTCCTGGGCTATTATCAGCTTCTTTTATGGAGAACTGAACAATAATGTTAATTTATACTTGCACACTGCTTTAAATTTACAATTCTGTATTTAATCCTGTGGAGGCTATGAGTAAGTTTCCAGTATTCTTACCTGAAACTGTGAGGTACTCGGTTACTGAGTGGTGTTCCAAGACCTCAGGATGGGGAGTAAGTGACAGAACTAAGATGTAGATTGAAGTCATCTGACTTCAGTATTCTCTGGTTAAAATTCCTCATGTTGGACACTTCATTGTGAATATGCCGACCTATGAATTGAAGCAGTTGGTATTGGTAAGGGTAATGTGTTTGAAGTGTTTGCACTGTCTGGTCCTCACTATTAATACAATAAGGAGAATTCAGATGAAGAATGTAACTCTTTGCGACCCCCACGGACTGTAGCCATCAGGCTTCTCTGCCGTGGGGATTCTCCAGGCAAGAATACTGGATGCCATTCCTTTCTCCAGGGATTCTTCCCAACTCAGGGATCAAAATCAGGTTTCTCATTGGAGGCAGATTCTTTACCATCTGAACCACCAGGAAAGCCTTACTAATACAATACAGGAGAATTCAGATAAAGATGACTGGGAAAATGGGCTTAATCAAGAATTTGCAGTCTTTGTAATGGGAAAGAGTTAGAGTTTTAGGGGCTTCATGAAGAAAAGACATTTAAACAAAGATATATTTTGCCCTTCCATTATATGTAAGAATTCTTTATCTCATAATCTTCATTCATTAAAAGCAAGAAGAGTTGACCATATTCTTTATACTTTAATTTTTGTAAAGTTGTCTACTATAATAAGGGAGAATGTACTCCACACCAATCTAGTTAGAGTTAAATAACAAAGTCCTCCAAAATACTTAATATGAATAGAAGTTATGCTTTAATTTTCATCTCTCTTAAATGTTTAACTCATAGTTTTTATTGTCCAAGACTGTTGAGCTCAAGCACAAGTTTATCACTGTAGCCACAGTAGGCTGCCAAGCTTAACTCAAAGAAAATGTAAAGATACTTCAGTCTTTTGCTGTTTCAGTAAAGATTCTGTAATACATGCAGAAGGATAGAAATGCTCAAGATCACACTGAAACATGTCCTTAAGCTCATTGCGTTGGAAAATTCATGAAATGTCTTAATACATGGTAAGGACAGAAATACAGTAATGGGAATTAATATGACTTATGGAATAATGAAATAGGCTCAGACTGAATTTGGGGAATATGGTATCTGTAAATTATAA
>NW_017191058.1:0-10967 GCF_001704415.2 Capra hircus
TCCCTCTGACAGAGCTCTCACTGCTGAAGCCCTTGGCAGTGTGCAACCCACCACCCCCTAAGCCCTCCCCAACCACGCCTGGCACCTATGTGCAAAGGCAAGGCAGGATTGGAGCTGAGGCAAGGAAGGCACCAGTGGCGTCTCCCAGGCTCGCTCAGACAGCTCCTTCCTGGGGAGGGAGCCTAAAAGCAAGGCAAGTCTGGGCAAGGCGAGCCCCGGCCGAGCAGCCTCGCGCCAGAAACTCTGCCAGATCGGGGCTCTGAGCAGAGCTAGAGCTCTGCCGTACTGGAGGCCCACTTAGCTCCGTGCAAGCAGGGCTTTCCTCTTGACTGGGCTCGGCTGCCTCCTCTTCTCCGAGGAGGCTCGCTACACTGCTGGCTGTGCTCTCGCCTATCAGGCGGGCGCGCAGGGCTCCTCCAGCAGGTCTTGCCTCAGGGGCTGCTTCCCCTGAGTTGAGGCTGTGGGCGGGAACCCAGACACGCAGGATAAGGCCCCAACACCTGCACATGTCTCTGCTGGGGAGGAGAGTGCTAGGGAACCTACGTCTCTCACACACTTTCTAGGCACCCACGGAGTCAGCCTCTGGGAGTGTGGGGATGCAAAACCCAGCCAGGGGCCCTTGGAACCTGGTGCTCTCCGTGCGGAGCTTTGTCTGGGCGGCCAAGGAACCGCTGAAGGAGCCCTGCTGTTGCCCTTCGCTTCCTCTGACAGAGCTTTCACTGCTGGAGCCCTTGGCAGTGTGCAACCCACCAGCCCCTAAGCCCTCCTCAAGGACGCTTGGGACCTAAGTGCAAAGGCAAGGCAGGGGTAGAGCTGAAGCCAGGAAGGCGCCAGTGGCGTTTCCGAGCCTCACACAGCCTGCTCCTTCCTGGGGAGGGAGCCTTAAAGCAAGGCAAGTCTGCGCAAGGCTCGCCTATGGCAGAGCATCTTGGTGCCAGGAACTCTGCCAGATCGGGCCTCTGAACAGAGCTAGAGATCTGCCGTACTGGAGTCGCACTTAGCTTCGTGTAAGCAGGGATTTCAGCTTGACGGGGACTTGCTGCCTCCTCTTCCCCCGAGGAGGCTCGCTTCCCTGCTGGCTGTGCACTCGCCTATCAGGCGGGGGCGCAGGGCTCCTCCAGCAGGTCTTGCCTCAGGGGCTGCTTCCCCTGAGTTGGGGCTGTGGCAGGAACCCAGACACGCAGGATCAGGCCCCAAACACCTGCACATGTCTCTGCTGGGGAGGAGAGTGCTAGGGAACCTACGTCTGTCATACACTTTCTGGGCACCCAAGGAATCAGCCTCCGTGTGTGCGGGGCTGAAAACCCCAGCCAGGGGCCCTGGGAGCCTGGTGCTCTCCGTGTGGCGCTGAATCTGGGCGGCCAAGCAACCGCTGGAGGAGCCCTGCAGTTGCCCTTCCCTTCCCTCTGACAGAATTCTCACTGCTGGAGCCCTTGGCAGTGTGCAACCACCAGCCCTAAGCTCTCCTTAAGGAGGACTGGGACCTAAGTGCAAAGGCAAGGCAGGATTGGAGCTGAGGCAAGAAAGGCGCCAGTGGCGACTCCCAGGCTCCTGCTGCCTGCTCCTTCCTGGAGAGGCAGCCTAAAAGCAAGGCAAGTCTGGGCAAGGCTAGCCCCGGCAGAGCAGCCTCGCGCCAGGAACTCTGCCAGATCGGGGCTCTGAGCAGAGCTAGAGCTCTGCCGTACTGGAGGCGCACTTAGCTCCGTGCAAGCAGGGCTTTCAACTTGACGGGCTGGGCTGCCTCCTCTTCCCCCGAGGAGGCTCGCTTCCCTGCTGGCTGTGCACTCGCCTATCAGGCGGGGGGCGCAGGGCTCCTCCAGCAGGTCTTGCCTCAGGGCTGCTGCTTCCCCTGAGTTGGGCTGTGGGCAGGAACCCAGACACGCAGGATCAGGCCCCAACACCTGCACATGTCTCTGCTGGGGAGGAGAGTGCTAGGGAACCTACGTCTGTCATACACTTTCTGGGCACCCAAGGAATCAGCCTCCGTGTGTGCGGGGCTGAAAACCCCAGCCAGGGGCCCTGGGAGCCTGGTGCTCTCGGTGCGGCGCTGATTCTAGGCGGCCTAGAAACCGCTGGAGGAGCCCTGCAGTTGCCCTTCCCTTCCCTCTGACAGAGCTCTCACTGCTGAAGCCCTTGGCAGTGTGCAACCCACCACCCCCTAAGCCCTCCCCAACCACGCCTGGCACCTATGTGCAAAGGCAAGGCAGGATTGGAGCTGAGGCAAGGAAGGCACCAGTGGCGTCTCCCAGGCTCGCTCAGACAGCTCCTTCCTGGGGAGGGAGCCTAAAAGCAAGGCAAGTCTGGGCAAGGCGAGCCCCCGGCGAGCAGCCTCGCGCCAGAAACTCTGCCAGATCGGGGCTCTGAGCAGAGCTAGAGCTCTGCCGTACTGGAGGCCCACTTAGCTCCGTGCAAGCAGGGCTTTCCTCTTGACTGGGCTCGGCTGCCTCCTCTTCTCCCGAGGAGGCTCGCTACACTGCTGGCTGTGCTCTCGCCTATCAGGCGGGCGCGCAGGGCTCCTCCAGCAGGTCTTGCCTCAGGGGCTGCTTCCCCTGAGTTGAGGCTGTGGGCGGGAACCCAGACACGCAGGATAAGGCCCCAACCACCTGCACATGTCTCTGCTGGGGAGGAGAGTGCTAGGGAACCTACGTCTCTCACACACTTTCTAGGCACCCACGGAGTCAGCCTCTGGGAGTGTGGGGATGCAAAACCCAGCCAGGGGCCCTTGGAACCTGGTGCTCTCCGTGCGGAGCTTTGTCTGGGCGGCCAAGGAACCGCTGAAGGAGCCCTGCTGTTGCCCTTCGCTTCCCTCTGACAGAGCTTTCACTGCTGGAGCCCTTGGCAGTGTGCAACCCACCAGCCCCTAAGCCCTCCTCAAGGACGCTTGGGACCTAAGTGCAAAGGCAAGGCAGGGGTAGAGCTGAAGCCAGGAAGGCGCCAGTGGCGTTTCCGAGCCTCACACAGCCTGCTCCTTCCTGGGGAGGGAGCCTTAAAGCAAGGCAAGTCTGCGCAAGGCTCGCCTATGGCAGAGCATCTTGGTGCCAGGAACTCTGCCAGATCGGGCCTCTGAACAGAGCTAGAGATCTGCCGTACTGGAGTCGCACTTAGCTTCGTGTAAGCAGGGATTTCAGCTTGACGGGGACTTGCTGCCTCCTCTTCCCCGAGGAGGCTCGCTTCCCTGCTGGCTGTGCACTCGCCTATCAGGCGGGGGCGCAGGGCTCCTCCAGCAGGTCTTGCCTCAGGGGCTGCTTCCCCTGAGTTGGGGCTGTGGGCAGGAACCCAGACACGCAGGATCAGGCCCCAAACACCTGCACATGTCTCTGCTGGGAGGAGAGTGCTAGGGAACCTACGTCTGTCATACACTTTCTGGGCACCCAAGGAATCAGCCTCCGTGTGTGCGGGCTGAAAACCCCAGCCAGGGGGCCCTGGGAGCCTGGTGCTCTCCGTGTGGCGCTGAATCTGGGCGGCCAAGCAACCGCTGGAGGAGCCCTGCAGTTGCCCTTCCCTTCCCTCTGACAGAATTCTCACTGCTGGAGCCCTTGGCAGTGTGCAACCCACCAGCCCCTAAGCTCTCCTTAAGGAGGACTGGGACCTAAGTGCAAAGGCAAGGCAGGATTGGAGCTGAGGCAAGAAAGGCGCCAGTGGCGACTCCCAGGCTCCTGCTGCCTGCTCCTTCCTGGAGAGGCAGCCTAAAAGCAAGGCAAGTCTGGGCAAGGCTAGCCCCGGCAGAGCAGCCTCGCGCCAGGAACTCTGCCAGATCGGGGCTCTGAGCAGAGCTAGAGCTCTGCCGTACTGGAGGCGCACTTAGCTCCGTGCAAGCAGGGCTTTCAACTTGACGGGGCTGGGCTGCCTCCTCTTCCCCCGAGGAGGCTCGCTTCCCTGCTGGCTGTGCACTCGCCTATCAGGCGGGGCGCAGGGCTCCTCCAGCAGGTCTTGCCTCAGGGGCTGCTTCCCCTGAGTTGGGGCTGTGGGCAGGAACCCAGACACGCAGGATCAGGCCCCAACCACCTGCACATGTCTCTGCTGGGGAGGAGAGTGCTAGGGAACCTACGTCTGTCATACACTTTCTGGGCACCCAAGGAATCAGCCTCCGTGTGTGCGGGGCTGAAAACCCCAGCCAGGGGCCCTGGGAGCCTGGTGCTCTCGGTGCGGCGCTGATTCTAGGCGGCCTAGAAACCGCTGGAGGAGCCCTGCAGTTGCCCTTCCCTTCCCTCTGACAGAGCTCTCACTGCTGAAGCCCTTGGCAGTGTGCAACCCACCACCCCCTAAGCCCTCCCAACCACGCCTGGCACCTATGTGCAAAGGCAAGGCAGGATTGGAGCTGAGGCAAGGAAGGCACCAGTGGCGTCTCCCAGGCTCGCTCAGACAGCTCCTTCCTGGGGAGGGAGCCTAAAAGCAAGGCAAGTCTGGGCAAGGCGAGCCCCCGGCCGAGCAGCCTCGCGCCAGAAACTCTGCCAGATCGGGGCTCTGAGCAGAGCTAGAGCTCTGCCGTACTGGAGGCCCACTTAGCTCCGTGCAAGCAGGGCTTTCCTCTTGACTGGGCTCGGCTGCCTCCTCTTCTCCGAGGAGGCTCGCTACACTGCTGGCTGTGCTCTCGCCTATCAGGCGGGCGCGCAGGGCTCCTCCAGCAGGTCTTGCCTCAGGGGCTGCTTCCCCTGAGTTGAGGCTGTGGGCGGGGAACCCAGACACGCAGGATAAGGCCCCAACCACCTGCACATGTCTCTGCTGGGGAGGAGAGTGCTAGGGAACCTACGTCTCTCACACACTTTCTAGGCACCCACGGAGTCAGCCTCTGGGAGTGTGGGGATGCAAAACCCAGCCAGGGGCCCTTGGAACCTGGTGCTCTCCGTGCGGAGCTTTGTCTGGGCGGCCAAGGAACCGCTGAAGGAGCCCTGCTGTTGCCCTTCGCTTCCCTCTGACAGAGCTTTCACTGCTGGAGCCCTTGGCAGTGTGCAACCCACCAGCCCCTAAGCCCTCCTCAAGGACGCTTGGGACCTAAGTGCAAAGGCAAGGCAGGGGTAGAGCTGAAGCCAGGAAGGCGCCAGTGGCGTTTCCGAGCCTCACACAGCCTGCTCCTTCCTGGGGAGGAGCCTTAAAGCAAGGCAAGTCTGCGCAAGGCTCGCCTATGGCAGAGCATCTTGGTGCCAGGAACTCTGCCAGATCGGGCCTCTGAACAGAGCTAGAGATCTGCCGTACTGGAGTCGCACTTAGCTTCGTGTAAGCAGGGATTTCAGCTTGACGGGGACTTGCTGCCTCCTCTTCCCCGAGGAGGCTCGCTTCCCTGCTGGCTGTGCACTCGCCTATCAGGCGGGGGCGCAGGGCTCCTCCAGCAGGTCTTGCCTCAGGGGCTGCTTCCCCTGAGTTGGGGCTGTGGGCAGGAACCCAGACACGCAGGATCAGGCCCCAAACACCTGCACATGTCTCTGCTGGGGAGGAGAGTGCTAGGGAACCTACGTCTGTCATACACTTTCTGGGCACCCAAGGAATCAGCCTCCGTGTGTGGGGCTGAAAACCCCAGCCAGGGGCCCTGGGAGCCTGGTGCTCTCCGTGTGGCGCTGAATCTGGGCGGCCAAGCAACCGCTGGAGGAGCCCTGCAGTTGCCCTTCCCTTCCCTCTGACAGAATTCTCACTGCTGGAGCCCTTGGCAGTGTGCAACCCACCAGCCCCTAAGCTCTCCTTAAGGAGGACTGGGACCTAAGTGCAAAGGCAAGGCAGGATTGGAGCTGAGGCAAGAAAGGCGCCAGTGGCGACTCCCAGGCTCCTGCTGCCTGCTCCTTCCTGGAGAGGCAGCCTAAAAGCAAGGCAAGTCTGGGCAAGGCTAGCCCCGCAGAGCAGCCTCGCGCCAGGAACTCTGCCAGATCGGGGCTCTGAGCAGAGCTAGAGCTCTGCCGTACTGGAGGCGCACTTAGCTCCGTGCAAGCAGGGCTTTCAACTTGACGGGGCTGGGCTGCCTCCTCTTCCCCGAGGAGGCTCGCTTCCCTGCTGGCTGTGCACTCGCCTATCAGGCGGGGCGCAGGGCTCCTCCAGCAGGTCTTGCCTCAGGGGCTGCTTCCCCTGAGTTGGGGCTGTGGGCAGGAACCCAGACACGCAGGATCAGGCCCCAAACACCTGCACATGTCTCTGCTGGGGAGGAGAGTGCTAGGGAACCTACGTCTGTCATACACTTTCTGGGCACCCAAGGAATCAGCCTCCGTGTGTGCGGGGCTGAAAACCCCAGCCAGGGGCCCTGGGAGCCTGGTGCTCTCGGTGCGGCGCTGATTCTAGGCGGCCTAGAAACCGCTGGAGGAGCCCTGCAGTTGCCCTTCCCTTCCCTCTGACAGAGCTCTCACTGCTGAAGCCCTTGGCAGTGTGCAACCCACCACCCCCTAAGCCCTCCCAACCACGCCTGGCACCTATGTGCAAAGGCAAGGCAGGATTGGAGCTGAGGCAAGGAAGGCACCAGTGGCGTCTCCAGGCTCGCTCAGACAGCTCCTTCCTGGGGGAGGGAGCCTAAAAGCAAGGCAAGTCTGGGCAAGGCGAGCCCCGGCGAGCAGCCTCGCGCCAGAAACTCTGCCAGATCGGGGCTCTGAGCAGAGCTAGAGCTCTGCCGTACTGGAGGCCCACTTAGCTCCGTGCAAGCAGGGCTTTCCTCTTGACTGGGCTCGGGCTGCCTCCTCTTCTCCGAGGAGGCTCGCTACACTGCTGGCTGTGCTCTCGCCTATCAGGCGGGCGCGCAGGGCTCCTCCAGCAGGTCTTGCCTCAGGGGCTGCTTCCCCTGAGTTGAGGCTGTGGGCGGGAACCCAGACACGCAGGATAAGGCCCCAACCACCTGCACATGTCTCTGCTGGGGAGGAGAGTGCTAGGGAACCTACGTCTCTCACACACTTTCTAGGCACCCACGGAGTCAGCCTCTGGAGTGTGGGGATGCAAAACCCAGCCAGGGGCCCTTGGAACCTGGTGCTCTCCGTGCGGAGCTTTGTCTGGGCGGCCAAGGAACCGCTGAAGGAGCCCTGCTGTTGCCCTTCGCTTCCCTCTGACAGAGCTTTCACTGCTGGAGCCCTTGGCAGTGTGCAACCCACCAGCCCCTAAGCCCTCCTCAAGGACGCTTGGGACCTAAGTGCAAAGGCAAGGCAGGGTAGAGCTGAAGCCAGGAAGGCGCCAGTGGCGTTTCCGAGCCTCACACAGCCTGCTCCTTCCTGGGAGGGAGCCTTAAAGCAAGGCAAGTCTGCGCAAGGCTCGCCTATGGCAGAGCATCTTGGTGCCAGGAACTCTGCCAGATCGGGCCTCTGAACAGAGCTAGAGATCTGCCGTACTGGAGTCGCACTTAGCTTCGTGAAGCAGGGATTTCAGCTTGACGGGGACTTGCTGCCTCCTCTTCCCCCGAGGAGGCTCGCTTCCCTGCTGGCTGTGCACTCGCCTATCAGGCGGGGCGCAGGGCTCCTCCAGCAGGTCTTGCCTCAGGGGCTGCTTCCCCTGAGTTGGGGCTGTGGGCAGGAACCCAGACACGCAGGATCAGGCCCCAAACACCTGCACATGTCTCTGCTGGGGAGGAGAGTGCTAGGGAACCTACGTCTGTCATACACTTTCTGGGCACCCAAGGAATCAGCCTCCGTGTGTGCGGGGCTGAAAACCCCAGCCAGGGGCCCTGGGAGCCTGGTGCTCTCCGTGTGGCGCTGAATCTGGGCGGCCAAGCAACCGCTGGAGGAGCCCTGCAGTTGCCCTTCCCTTCCCTCTGACAGAATTCTCACTGCTGGAGCCCTTGGCAGTGTGCAACCCACCAGCCCCTAAGCTCTCCTTAAGGAGGACTGGGACCTAAGTGCAAAGGCAAGGCAGGATTGGAGCTGAGGCAAGAAAGGCGCCAGTGGCGACTCCCAGGCTCCTGCTGCCTGCTCCTTCCTGGAGAGGCAGCCTAAAAGCAAGGCAAGTCTGGGCAAGGCTAGCCCCGGCAGAGCAGCCTCGCGCCAGGAACTCTGCCAGATCGGGGCTCTGAGCAGAGCTAGAGCTCTGCCGTACTGGAGGCGCACTTAGCTCCGTGCAAGCAGGGCTTTCAACTTGACGGGGCTGGGCTGCCTCCTCTTCCCCGAGGAGGCTCGCTTCCCTGCTGGCTGTGCACTCGCCTATCAGGCGGGGCGCAGGGCTCCTCCAGCAGGTCTTGCCTCAGGGGCTGCTTCCCCTGAGTTGGGGCTGTGGGCAGGAACCCAGACACGCAGGATCAGGCCCCAACACCTGCACATGTCTCTGCTGGGGAGGAGAGTGCTAGGGAACCTACGTCTGTCATACACTTTCTGGGCACCCAAGGAATCAGCCTCCGTGTGTGCGGGGCTGAAAACCCCAGCCAGGGGCCCTGGGAGCCTGGTGCTCTCGGTGCGGCGCTGATTCTAGGCGGCCTAGAAACCGCTGGAGGAGCCCTGCAGTTGCCCTTCCCTTCCCTCTGACAGAGCTCTCACTGCTGAAGCCCTTGGCAGTGTGCAACCACCACCCCCTAAGCCCTCCCCAACCACGCCTGGCACCTATGTGCAAAGGCAAGGCAGGATTGGAGCTGAGGCAAGGAAGGCACCAGTGGCGTCTCCCAGGCTCGCTCAGACAGCTCCTTCCTGGGGAGGGAGCCTAAAAGCAAGGCAAGTCTGGGCAAGGCGAGCCCCGGCCGAGCAGCCTCGCGCCAGAAACTCTGCCAGATCGGGGCTCTGAGCAGAGCTAGAGCTCTGCCGTACTGGAGGCCCACTTAGCTCCGTGCAAGCAGGGCTTTCCTCTTGACTGGGCTCGGCTGCCTCCTCTTCTCCCGAGGAGGCTCGCTACACTGCTGGCTGTGCTCTCGCCTATCAGGCGGGCGCGCAGGGCTCCTCCAGCAGGTCTTGCCTCAGGGGCTGCTTCCCCTGAGTTGAGGCTGTGGGCGGGAACCCAGACACGCAGGATAAGGCCCCAACCACCTGCACATGTCTCTGCTGGGGAGGAGAGTGCTAGGGAACCTACGTCTCTCACACACTTTCTAGGCACCCACGGAGTCAGCCTCTGGGAGTGTGGGGATGCAAAACCCAGCCAGGGGCCCTTGGAACCTGGTGCTCTCCGTGCGGAGCTTTGTCTGGGCGGCCAAGGAACCGCTGAAGGAGCCCTGCTGTTGCCCTTCGCTTCCCTCTGACAGAGCTTTCACTGCTGGAGCCCTTGGCAGTGTGCAACCCACCAGCCCCTAAGCCCTCCTCAAGGACGCTTGGGACCTAAGTGCAAAGGCAAGGCAGGGGTAGAGCTGAAGCCAGGAAGGCGCCAGTGGCGTTTCCGAGCCTCACACAGCCTGCTCCTTCCTGGGGAGGGAGCCTTAAAGCAAGGCAAGTCTGCGCAAGGCTCGCCTATGGCAGAGCATCTTGGTGCCAGGAACTCTGCCAGATCGGGCCTCTGAACAGAGCTAGAGATCTGCCGTACTGGAGTCGCACTTAGCTTCGTGGAAGCAGGGATTTCAGCTTGACGGGGACTTGCTGCCTCCTCTTCCCCGAGGAGGCTCGCTTCCCTGCTGGCTGTGCACTCGCCTATCAGGGGGGCGCAGGGCTCCTCCAGCAGGTCTTGCCTCAGGGGCTGCTTCCCCTGAGTTGGGGCTGTGGGCAGGAACCCAGACACGCAGGATCAGGCCCCAAACACCTGCACATGTCTCTGCTGGGGAGGAGAGTGCTAGGGAACCTACGTCTGTCATACACTTTCTGGGCACCCAAGGAATCAGCCTCCGTGTGTGCGGGGCTGAAAACCCCAGCCAGGGGCCCTGGGAGCCTGGTGCTCTCCGTGTGGCGCTGAATCTGGGCGGCCAAGCAACCGCTGGAGGAGCCCTGCAGTTGCCCTTCCCTTCCCTCTGACAGAATTCTCACTGCTGGAGCCCTTGGCAGTGTGCAACCCACCAGCCCCTAAGCTCTCCTTAAGGAGGACTGGGACCTAAGTGCAAAGGCAAGGCAGGATTGGAGCTGAGGCAAGAAAGGCGCCAGTGGCGACTCCCAGGCTCCTGCTGCCTGCTCCTTCCTGGAGAGGCAGCCTAAAAGCAAGGCAAGTCTGGGCAAGGCTAGCCCCCGGCAGAGCAGCCTCGCGCCAGGAACTCTGCCAGATCGGGGCTCTGAGCAGAGCTAGAGCTCTGCCGTACTGGAGGCGCACTTAGCTCCGTGCAAGCAGGGCTTTCAACTTGACGGGGCTGGGCTGCCTCCTCTTCCCCCGAGGAGGCTCGCTTCCCTGCTGGCTGTGCACTCGCCTATCAGGCGGGGCGCAGGGCTCCTCCAGCAGGTCTTGCCTCAGGGGCTGCTTCCCCTGAGTTGGGGCTGTGGGCAGGAACCCAGACACGCAGGATCAGGCCCCAAACACCTGCACATGTCTCTGCTGGGGAGGAGAGTGCTAGGGAACCTACGTCTGTCATACACTTTCTGGGCACCCAAGGAATCAGCCTCCGTGTGTGCGGGGCTGAAAACCCCAGCCAGGGGCCCTGGGAGCCTGGTGCTCTCGGTGCGGCGCTGATTCTAGGCGGCCTAGAAACCGCTGGAGGAGCCCTGCAGTTGCCCTTCCCTTCCCTCTGACAGAGCTCTCACTGCTGAAGCCCTTGGCAGTGTGCAACCCACCACCCCCTAAGCCCTCCCAACGACGCCTGGCACCTATGTGCAAAGGCAAGGCAGGATTGGAGCTGAGGCAAGGAAGGCACCAGTGGCGTCTCCCAGGCTCGCTCAGACAGCTCCTTCCTGGGGAGGGAGCCTAAAAGCAAGGCAAGTCTGGGCAAGGCGAGCCCCGGCCGAGCAGCCTCGCGCCAGAAACTCTGCCAGATCGGGGCTCTGAGCAGAGCTAGAGCTCTGCCGTACTGGAGGCGCACTTAGCTCCGTGCAAGCAGGGCTTTCCTCTTGACTGGGCTCGGCTGCCTCCTCTTCTCCCGAGGAGGCTCGCTACACTGCTGGCTGTGCTCTCGCCTATCAGGCGGGCGCGCAGGGCTCCTCCAGCAGGAACCCAGACACGCAGGATCAGGCCCCAACCACCTGCAC
>NW_017191059.1:0-10967 GCF_001704415.2 Capra hircus
CCCACAGGATCCAAGAATGTTCCAGACAGACCTAAGCTCACTAGCTCTTCTCCTGGCAGAGGAAATGAAATATTGTTGCTGAACCACGAAAAGATGCTGGGATTCTTGCTTATGGAGGAGAAGAATTCAATCCAGGGCCCAAGACGAGGCTTGATTGCTCAGAGCTTTTTGGCAATAGAGTTTTATTAAAGTATAAAGGAGATAGAGAAAGCTTCTGACAGAGACATCACAAGGGGCAGAAAGCGTACCCCCTTGCTAGTGTTGGTTAATGGAGTTATATACTCTCCAATAAGTTATGACAACGAACAAAAGAATGTCTGGAGGTTGTAAAGACTCACTAGACCTACTCCCATAATTTACATTTTAAGATAACAGGATTAGCCAGAAGGTTTTTTCCAGAGACCGTCCTCAAGAAGGATGCATGATTGTTATATAATCCTAAGGAATGTAGAGGGGAAAACAGTTTGTCCTTTTCTTCCTCCTTGAGAATTCTAGACCCCTCTCTCCTTGGGGACCCTTGAACTTCTTAGAAACCTGCCTTGGCAATGACTCTCTCAGAAACATGATTGAACAGCCGTTTGGAGCTTCCTTTGACTTTCCCTGGGAGGGAGGAGCCTCCCTGGAGCACAGGGCCTCAGGGGCCATGGCCAATGAAAAAGAATCTCCCAGCAAGTGCTTTTCAGCCCTGTGTGGCTCTCAGCCCACAGGAGTCTGAGAAAACTCTCTTCCTTGGAGGAAGGAAAGGCAGCCCAAGAGTGTGTTTTCAGGCCTGTATCTTTGCAGCAAGTGTTTGGCTTGTTAGACAGAAGACCTGCAGGCCTGTTCCCAACAGACTCAATGCCAGAATCAGGGCCTTGTGTCTCCCTGCAGTTTCCTGGCCTTGCAAACACATTCCTAGGTGAGAGCAGTCCTGCCCATGGGGAAGCAGGCTGCGGGAGTGTGTCTGAGGGGGCCAGGTGTCATGCTGGGGTCACCTGGTCGAGGGCACCTTGCACCTCCAATGGACCCCAGGCAAGGAGTTGCAGGCCACCTCCTTGCTTCTGAAATCCCAAAATGGGGAGCAAAGCTCGCTCTGTCAGAGGGAAGAAAACAGCAACAGGATGGATTTTCAACCAGTTGCTAGGCTGTTCTGCGTTAGGGCTCCAAGGAAGGAAAATGCGAATTTTAGCCCCTACGACTGGTATCCAGGTGGGCTCCCAGGATGATTTCCCCGCAGGATCCAAGAACGTTCCAGACAGACCTGGGTTCACTAGCTCCCTCCTGCAGAGGAAACATGAGAGAACAGCTGTTTGGAGGTTGCTTTGACTTCCCCTGGGAGGGTAGGATCCCTCCCTGTGTGCAGGGCCTCAGGGGCCATTGCTGCTGAGAAATGCCCTCGAAGCCAGACCTTTCCAGCCTTGTATGACTCAGCACGGAGGAGACTGGAAAAGCTCTCTTCCTTGGAGGAAGGAAAGGCAGCCCCAGAGAGTGTGTTTTCACACCTGTATCTTGCAGCAAGTGTTTGGCGTCTCAGACGTCAGACCTCCAGGCCTGCTCCAACGGCCTCAGTTCCAGAGTCAGGGCCGTGTGTCTCCCTGCATTTTCTGAGCCTTGGGAACACATTCCTAGGTCAGAACAGTCCTGCCCATGGGGAAGGAGGCTGCGGGAGTGTGTCTGAGGGGGTCGGGTGCCATGCTGGGGTCCAATAGACCCGGTACCTCCAATAGACCCCAGGACAACAGCGGTGGGGCTCCCCCTGGCTTCCGAAATGCCAAAGCGAGAAGCAAAGCTAGCTCTATCAGAAGGAAGAAAAGAGCAATCGGATGGATGTTCAGGCTGTTGCTGGGCCGCACCACTTCAGGGTCCCCCCGAGAGGAACAGGCGCCCTGTGGCCCCTAGGTCCGATATGCAGGTTAAACACACAGGGTGTGTCCCCATAGGAGCCAAGAATTTTCCTGACAGACCTAGGCTCACTAGAGCTCTCCCACAGGGCAAAAGGGGTAGAACAGACTGTGGATGTGACTCTGCCTTTCACAGCGAGCATGGGGCCCTCCCTACAGCCCCGGGCTCCAGGGAAAATTGTCCCTGAAAAATGACCTCCAAGAAGCGCTTTTCCAGCAGGCTGGGATGCAGAGTTCACAGGATGCGGGGAAAGTGATCGTCCTTCAGGGAAGAAGAGGCAGCCACCCAGTGTGTGTTTGCAAGCCTGTATTTGGAAGAAACTGGTTAGCTTCTTCAAGGGGAGACCTCCAGGTCTGCTCAGAGGACCGAAATTCCAGAGGCAGCACCATGAATCTCCCCTGTCCTTTCTGAGCCTTGGAAAGACATTCCTAGCTTATAGCGGTATTGCTCATGAAGAAGCAGGATGCAGGAATGTGTCAGACATGACTGGGTGCCTTCCTGGGTTCAGCTCCGTGAGGGGCCTTTCCACTCAAATTAGGTCCCATGCCTCCTTGGGGAGGAAGGGGGGCCGCTTGCCTCCAAATTGCCAAAGGCTGGAACAAAGCTAGTTCTATCAGAGGTAAGAAAAGAGCAATTGGATGGATGTGGAAGCTGTTGCTGGGCCGCACTGCTTCAGGCCCCCCACCCCTCTGCCCCCGAGAGAAACAGGCGCCCTGTGGCCCCTAGGTCCTGGATGCAGTTTCACACATAGAATGTGTCCCCATAGGAGCCAAGAATTTTCCTGACAGACCTAGGCTCACTAGAGCTCTCCTACAGAGCAAAGGGGATGGGACAGATGTGTGGCTGTGGCTCTGCCTTTCCCTGGGAGTGTGGAGCCGCTCCCTATGGCCCCGGGCTCCAGGGGAAGTTGCCCCTGAATAATGACCTCCAAGAAGCGCTTTTCCAACTGGCTGAGACGTGGAGTTCTCAGGATGCAGGGAAAGCGAGTGTCCTTCGGGGAAGCAAAGGCAGTCACCTGTTATCATGACTTACTAGAATAGTAGGTACCTTCTCCGGTTGGGCAGAGGCCTTCCCTACCTGATCTGAAAAAGAAAACGAAGTAGCTCGCTGATTTGAGAAATAATTCCCAGACTTGGGTTTCCAACCAGTATAGAATCCGACAATGGCCCTGTCTTTGTAGCCGCGTTAATTAACAGGTATGTGAAGCTCTAAATATCAGTGGAAATTACATACAGCATATAGGCCCCAGTGTTCTGGAATGGTGGAAAGAAACAACCAAACTCTTGAAGAGACACTTTCAAAATGGATCATAGAGACTGACTGTACATGGATGGGCTTGCTTCCGGCAGACTTACTCATATTATGGGTAACCGCACGTTCCGATAGTTGTTGTCCTTATGAAATTTTCTATGGGAGACCCCCTCCCACAGTGAGGCAGGTGTTAGCAGATTTGCCACAAGTAAGGGGGTGGGATTTCACAGCAGATGGAACAATTAGGTAAGGTAATAAATCAGGTAACTAAGTTTGTATAAAAAAGAATATCATTCCCCCTTGAGGAACAGATTCATGAATTTGTGCTCAGTGATCAGGTGTGGCTCAATGACTGGAAACACAATTCCTTGGCCTGACATCGGAAAGGTCCTTATACTGTTGTTTTAGCCACAATTCTGAAAGAGATGGGAATACCAGACCACCTAACCTGCCTCTTGAGAAATCTGGATGAAGGTCAGGAAGCAACAGTTAGAGCAGGACATGGAACAACAGACTGGTTCCAAAAAGGAAAAAGAGTATGCAAAGGCTGTATATTGTCACCCTGTTTATTTAACTTATATGCAGAGTACATCATGAAAAATGCTGGGATGGAAGATACATGAGCTGGAATCAAGATTGCCTGTAGAAATATCAATAAACTTAGATATGCAGATGACACCACCATTATGGATAAATGTGAAGAGGAACGGGTATGTCGGTGAACTTCTTGAGTTGCAGCAAGGGTGTGAAGGACCCTTTGGAAGTTCCAGAGGTTAGGTGTGGTTAGTCTCGAGATGCCTCAGCAGAAATGGGCCTCATGTCGCCTGGAATGGAGAGGCTCCTGGATATTCCCGAGTTTCAGCAGGTGCTCTCGAGTTACGACAGGGACTTCAGGGACCCGCTCTGGCGGCCGCAGGAAACGCCAGTCATCATGCGTGTTGCAAGGGGGCCTCTCGTGATTCCTCTCCCGTCGATGCCGGGGCCTAAGACCTTGTGTGGAGTCGGGGCCGGAACCTGAGGATTCCTCTCCAGTGTTGACATGGATTTTGTGGTACTTCTCGAGTCTCCACAAGGGAGTCAGGCCTCGTCTCGAGTGGGGGCATGAGCGTGACATTTCCTCCCATGCTGTAGCAGCAGTGTCACGCTTCCTCATCCCTGGACCAAGGGATCTGTGGCTTTCCCTCGAGTCTTTCCCTCTAGGCTTTCCCACAGGGCTGTCCCACGTGTGACGGTGGTGTGAGTCGATCCTCGGCATGAAGGCCAAGGCAGTGCAGGGAAAACAGGTTCCTGTGGAATGCACTGAGACATCTGGGTGAGTCTCGGAATGGTGGCACGACCCTGTAGTTCCTCTCCCCTTTCCTTTGGAGAGCGCCTCCTCTTGAGATGCGATGGGAATGCCGGGAATTCTTTCCCGACCAATCATGGAAAGGATCGCACATCTCGAGCTACGAGCCGGAAACGGAGCTCCTCTGGATGTGGCCGGGACACTCGTGCTTCCTCTTGAGTGGAGACGGGTATGTCGGGGAACTTCTTGAGTTACAGCATGACTGTGAAAGACTCTTTGGAAGTTCCAGAGGTCACGTGTGATTAGCCTCGAGACACCTCAGGGGAAACGGGCCTCATCTTGCCTGGAGGGGAGAACCACCTGGATTTTACCGTGTTGCGGCAGGTGCTCTCGACTTACGACGGGGACCTCAGGGATCCGCTCTGGTGGCCTCAGGAAATTCCAGTCCCCATGCGAGTTGCTCGGGGCCCTCTCCGGATTCCTCTCCCGTCGATGCCGGGGCCTCAGACCTTACATAGAGTCGGTGCAGTAACCTGAGGATTCCTCTCCAGTGCTGACATGGATCTTGGTGTACTTCTGGAGTCTCCCCAGGGGAGTCAGTCCTCGTCTCGAGTGGGGGCATGCACGTGCGCTTTCCTCCCGTGCTGTAGCAGCAGTGTCGCTCTTACCTTCGCGTGGATCAAGGGATCTGTGGCTTTCCCTCAAGGCTTTCCCACGAGGCTTTCCCACGAGGCTTTGCCACAGGGCTGTCCCACGTGCCACAGTGGTGTGAGTCGATCCTTGGCTTGAAAGTCGAGTCAGTGCGGGGAAACAGGTTTCCCTGGAATAGACTGAAACATCTGGGGGACTCGGAGAATGGTGGGCATGTCCCTGGAGTTCCTCTCACCTTTCCTGTGGAGAACGCCTCCTCTTGAGATGCGACGGGAACGCCGGGAATTCTTTCCCGACCGCACAGGGAAAGGATCCCTCCTCTCGAGCTATGAGGGGGAAACGGGGCTCCTCTGGATGCGGGCGGAACTATCGTGCTTCCTCTTGAGTGGAGACGGGTATGTCGGGGAACTTCTTGATTTGCTGCAAGGGTGTGAAGGACCCTTTGGAAGTTCCAGAGTTTAAGTGTGCTTAGCCTTGAGATGTGTCAGCGGAAATAGGCTTCATTTTGCCTGGAGGGGAGAACATCCTTGATTTTCTCCAGTTGCGGCAGGTGCTCTCGACTTACGACGGGGACCGCAGGGACCCGCTCTGGTGGCCTCAGGAAAGGCCAGTCAAGATTCAAGACACACTGGAGAGGGAGAGACATCACGAGAGGCTCCCCGAGCAAACTCGCATGGGGACTGGCCTTTCCTGAGGCCACCAAAGCGGGTTCCCTGAGGTCCCCGTAGTAAGTCGGAGAGCACCTGGCGCAACTCGAGAAAATCCAGGAGGTTCTCCCCTCCAGGCGAGATGAGACCCATTTGCCGCTGAGGCATCTCGAGGCTAATCACACCTAACCTCTGGAACTTCCAAAGGGCCCTTCACACCCTTGCTGCAACTCAAGAAGTTCCCCGACATTACCCGTTTCCACTCGAATGGAAGCACAAGAGTCCCCGCCCACAACCAGAAGAGCCCCGTTTCCAGTCTCATAGCTCGAGAGGAGGGATCCTTTCCCTGCGTGGTCGGGAAAGAATTTCCGGCGATCCCGTCGCATCTCAAGAAGAGGCGCTCTCCACAGGAAAGGCGAGAGGAACTCAGGGTCGTGCCACCATTCCCAGAGCCCCCAGATGTGTCAGTCGATTCCAGGGAAACCTGTTTTCCCCCAATGCCTCGACTTTCAGCCGAGGATCGACTCAGACCTCGCACGTGGGACAGCTCTGTGGGAAAGCCTCGTGGGGAAAGCCTCGTGGGAAAGCCTACAGAGAAAGCCACAGATCCCTTGATCCACACTAAGGGACCGTGACACTGCTGCTACAGCTCGGGAGGAAAGTGCATGTGCATGCCCCCACTCGAGACGAGGACTGACTCCCCTCGGTAGACTCCAGAAGTACCCCAAGGATCCATGTCAACACTGGAGAGGAATCCTCAGGTTCTGAACCGACTCCACACAAGATCTTAGGCCCCGGGATCGACAGAAGAGGAATCTCGAGTGTCCCCCGAGCAACTCGCATGGGGACTTGCCTTTCCCTGAGGCCACCAAAGCGGGTGTCTGAGGACACCGTGGTAAGTGGAGAGCACCAACCCCAACTCGAGAGCAACCAGGAGGTTCTCCCCGCCAGGCGTGATGAGGCCCATTTCCTCTGAGGAGTCTCGAGGCTAATCACACCTAACCTCTGGAACTTCCAAAGGGTCCTTCACACCCTTGCTGCAACTCAAAAAGTTCCCCGACATACCCGTCTCCACTCGAGAGGAAGCGAGAGAGTCCCGCCCAAATCCAGAGGAGCCCCGTTTCTTCCTCATACCTCGAGAGGAGGGATCCTTTCCCTGTGTGGTCGGGAAAGAATTCCTGGCCTTGCTGTCACATCTCAAGAGGAGGCGCTCTCCACAGGAAAGGCGAGAGGAACTCCAGGGTCGTGCCACCATTCCCAGAGTCCCCCAGGTGTCTCAGTCCATTCCAGGGAAAACTGTTTTCCCTGCACTGCCTCGATTTCATGCCGAGGATCGACTCACACCACGGTGGCACGTGGGACAGCCCTGTGGGAAAGACTACTGGGAAAGCCTCATGGAATAGCCTCAAGGGAAAGACACTGATCCCTTGATCCACTCGACGGGAAGCGTGACACTGCTGCTAAAGCTCGGGAGGGAATCGAACTGCATGCCGCCACTCGAGACGAGGACTGACTCCCCTGGGGAGACTCCAGAAGTACCCCAAGATCCATGTCAGCTTGGAGAGGAATGCTCAGGTACCGGCACCAACTCGTCACGAGGTCTTAGGCCCCGGCATCGACGGGAGAGGAATCCGAGAGGCCCCGAGCAACTCGCATGGGGACTGGCCTTTCCTGAGGCCACCAGAGCGGGACCCTGTGGTCCCCGTCGAAAGTCGAGAGCACTTTCCGCAACTCGAGAAAATCCAGGAGGTTCTCCCCTCCAGGTGAGATGAGGCCCATTTCCGCTGAGGCGTCTCGAGGCTAATCACGTCTATCTTCTGGAACTTCCAAAGGGTCCTTCCCACCCTTGCGGCAACTCAATAAGTTCCCCGACATACCCGTCTCCACTCGAGAGGAAGCACGAGAATCCTGCCCACATCCAGAGGAGCCCGATTCCGCCTCAAAGCTCGAGAGAAGGGATCTTTTCCCTGCGTGTGCGGGAAAGAATTCCCGGCATTCCCGTCACATCTGAAGTGGAGGCACTCTCCACAGGAAAGGCGAGAGGAACTCCAGGGTCGTGCCACCATTCCCAGATTCCCCCGGATGTCTCAGTCCATTCCAGGGAAAACTGTTTTCCTTGCACTGCCTCGACTTTCAAGCCGAGGATCGACTCACACCACGGTGGCACCTGGGACAGCCCTGTGGGAAAGCCTCAAACCCTCGTGGGAAAGCCTCGAGGGAAAGCCACAGTTCCCTTGATCCACGCGAAGGGAAGTGCGACACTGCTGCTACAGCTCGGGAGGAAAGCGCACGTGCATGCCCCCCACTTGAGACGAGGACTGACTCCCCTGAGGAGACTCCAGAAGTACCCCAAGATCCATGTCAGCACTGGAGAGGAATGCTCAGGTTCCGGCAACAACTCTACACAAGATCTTAGGCCCGGCATCCACGGGAGAGGAATCCTGAGAGGCCCCCGAGCAACTCGCATGGGGACTGGCCTTTCCTGAGGCCACCAGAGCGGGTCCCTGAGGTCCCCGTCGAAAGTCGAGAGCACTTTCCGCAACTCGAGAAAATCCAGGAGGTTCTCCCCTCCAGGCGAGATTAGGCCCATTTCCGCTGAGGCGTCTCGAGGCTAATCACACCTAACCTCTGGAACTTCCAAATGGTCCTTCACACCCTTGCTTCAACTTAAGAAGTTCCCCGACATACCCGTCTCCACTCGAGAGGAATCACGAGAGTCCCGCCCAAATCCAGAGGAGCCACGTTTCCACCTAATGGATCGAGAGGAGGGATCCTTTCCCTGCGTGTTCGGGAAAGAATTCCCGCGTTCCCGTCGCATCTCAAGAGGAGGTGCTCTCCACAGGAAAGGCGAGAGGAACTCCAGGGTCGTGCCACCATTCCCAGAGTCCCCCAGATGTCTCAGTCCATTCCAGGGAAACCTGTTTTCCCTGCACTGCCTCGACTTTCAAGCCGAGGATCGACTCACACCACGGTGGCACGTGGGACAGCCCTGTGGGAAAGCCTCGTGGGAAAGCCTCGAGGGAAAGTCAGAAATCCCTTGATCTACGCGAGGGAAGCATGACACTGCTACTACAGCTCGAGAAGAAAGCGCATGTGAAGACGCCCACTAGAGACGAGGACTGACTCCCCTGGGGAGACTCCAGAAGTACCCCAAGATCCATGTCAGCACTGGAGAGGAATCCTCAGGTTCCGGCACCGACTCCACACAAGGTCTTAAGCCCCCGGCATCGAAGGGAGAGGAATCCGAGAGGCCCCCGAGCAACTCGCATGGGGACTGGCCTTTCCTGAGGCCACCAGAGCGGGTCCCTGATGTCCCCGTCGTAAGTCAAGAGCACCTGCCGTAAGTCGACACAATTCAGGAGGTTCTCCCCTCCAGGGAGATGAGGCCCTTTTCCCCTGAGGGGTCTCGAGTCTAATCACACTGAACCTCTGGAACTTCCAAAGGGTCCTTCACACCCTTGCTGCAACTCAAGAAGTTCCCCACATACACGTCTCCATTCGAGAGGAAGCTCGAGAGTCCCGCCCACATCCAGAGGAGCCCCGTTTCCGCCTCCTAGCTCGAGAGGAGGGATCCTTTCCCTGCGTGGTGGGGAAAGAATTCCTCGTGTTCCTGTCGCATCTCAAGAGGAGGCGCTCTTCTCAGGAAAGGCGCGAGGAACTCCAGGGTCGTGCCACCATTCCAAGAGTCCCCCAGATGTCTCAGTCCATTCCAGGGAATCCTGTTTTTCTTACACTGCCTCGACTTTCAAGCCGAGGATCGACTCACACCACGGTGGCACGTGGGACAGCCCTGTGGGAAAGACTTGTGGGAAAGCCTCGAGGGAAAGCCCCTGATCCCTTGATCCACACGAAGGGAAGCGTGACACTGCTGCTACAGCTCGGGAGGAAAGCGCACATGCATGACCCCACTGGAGACGAGGACTGACTCCCCTGGGGAGACTCCAGAAGTTCCCAAAGATCCATGTCAGCACTGGAGAGGAATCCTCAGTCTCCGGCACCGACTCCACACAAGGCCTTAGGCACCGGCATCGACGGGAGAGGAATCCGAGAGGCCCCGAGCAACTCGCATGGCGACTGGCCTTTCCTGAGGCAACCAGAGCGGGTCCCTGAGGTCCCCGTGGTAAGTCGAGACAACCTGCCGCAACTCGAGAAAATCCAGGAGGTTCTCCCCTCCAGGCGAGATGAGGCCCATTTCCGCTGAGGCGTCTCGAGGCTAATCACACCTAACCTCTGGAACTTCCAAAGGGTCCTTCACACCCTTGCTGCAACTCAAGAAATTCCCCGACATACCCGTCTCCACTCGAGAGGAAGCACGAGAGTCCCGCCCACATTCAGAGGAGCCCCGTTTCCGCCTCCTAGCTCGAGAGGAGGGATCCTTTCCCTGCGTGGTCGGGAAAGAATTTCCGGCGTACCCATCGCATCTCAAGAGGAAGCGCTCTCCACAGGAAAGGCGCGAGGAACTCCAGGGTCGTGCCACCATTCCCAGAGTCACCCAGGAGGTTCCTGTTTCCTGTTTTCCCTGCACTGCCTCGAGTTTCAAGCGAGGATCGACTCACACCACTGTGGCACGTGGGACAGCCCTGTGGGAAAGCCTTGTGGGAAAGCATCGAGGGAAAGCCACAGATCCCTTGATCCATGCCAAGGGAAGCGTGACACTGCTGCTACAGCTCGGAAGGAAAGCACACGTGCATGCCCCGACTCGAGACGAGACTGACTCCCCTGGGGAGACTCCAGAAGTACCCAAGATCCATGTCAGCACTGGAGAGGGATACTCAGGTTTCCGGCACCGACTCCACACAAGGTTTTAGGACCCGGCATCGACGGGAGAGGAATCCTGAGAGGCCGCCGAGCAACTCCCAAGTGGACTGGCCTTTCCTGAGGCACCGGAGCGGGTCCCTGAAGTCCCCGTCGTAAGTCGAGAGCACCTGCCGCAACTCGAGAAAACTCCAGGAGGTTTCCCCTCCAGGCGAGATGAGGCCCATTTCCGCACAGGCGTCTCGAGGCTAATCACACCAGCCTCGGAATTCCAAAGGGTCCTTCACACCCTTGCTGCAGCTCAAGAAGATCCCGACATACCCGTGTCCGCTCGAGAGGAAGCAGGAGAGTCCTGCCCTCATCCAGAGGAGCCCCGATTCCGCCTCAAAGCTCGAGAGGAGGAATCCTTTCCTGCGTTTGCGGGAAAGAATTCCCGGCGTTCCTGTCACATCTGAAGTGGAGGCACTCTCCACAGGAAAGGCGAGAGAACTCGCAGG
>NW_017191060.1:0-10967 GCF_001704415.2 Capra hircus
GGAGGGGGTTCATGTTTGGGAACGCATGTAAGAATTTAAGATTTTAAAATTTAAAAAATAAAAAAATAAATAAAATTAAAAGAAAATTAAAAAAATAAATTAAAAAAAAAACAAAGAATATTAAAACAGAAAATAACAATGATAAGAACAGAAATCAATCAAAGCAAAATACAAAATTATGAAAGGAAATCTTTCCAAACCAAACATTAGTTCACTCAAAAAAACAAGTATAATAGATTATTTATCTATTTGAAAATAATTAGCATAAGTGATAAAGAAAAAAATTAGAGAATATAAATGACTAATTTCAGGAATTTAAATGGAAAATCTGTAGAAATTGAATCAATATGAATAACAGTAAAAACATTATGAGAAAAACATTTTGCCAAGAAATGCAATCAGGTAGATAAAGAAACAAATTTCTTGATAAATGCTGACACGTGGACTCAGATATGATACCATGGTGATGGATTTAGAACATATGGAAAAATCACTCACAGTGAACACTCTTCTCAGCAAGCAGGAAAATTGATAAGCAATAAATAAATAACTTTGCAGATGAGGAAGTGAAGTTGAGGGATTTTCCTAATGGCTTCTTTTTCCTCTGAGAGAGGGAAAGAACGATAATGTTAAATGATGTGAGTAGAAAAAACTTGACCCAAGTTTTGAAGGTATAGAAAGACATTGCAGAGTCATAGTCCTGGGGGATAAAGAGGCGGGTGAAGCAATGGACGGTTTTCTGGAGAATAAAATGGGAACATACACATGTACACACACACGCACATGAAACCTCCACTGAGCAAACCACTCATCTGCAGTCTCTCAGTTTTAGCATTTACCCTTAGAAACGCTGGACTGGAAGAAAACACAAGCGGAATCAAGATTGCCAGGAGAAATATCAATCACCTCAGATATGCAGATGACACCACCCTTATGGCAGAAAGTGAAGAGGAGCTAAAAAGCTCTTGATGAAAGTGAAGGATTAGAGTGAAAAAGTTGGCTTAAAGCTCAACATTCAGAAAACAAAGATCATGGCATCTGGCCCCATCACTTCATGGGAAATAGATGGGGAAACAGTGGAAACAGTGTCAGACTTTATTTTTTTGGGCTCCATAATCACTGCAGATGGTGACTGCAGCCATGAAATTAAAAGACGCTTACTCCTTGGAAGGAAAGTTATGACCAACCTAGATATCATATTCAAAAGCAGAGACATTACTTTGCTGAGTAAGGTCCGTCTAGTCAAGGCTATGGTTTTTCCAGTGGTCATGTATGGATGTGAGAGTTGGACTGTGAAGAAGGCTGAGCACCGAAGAATTACTGTGGCATTGGAGAAGACTCTTGAGGGTCTCTTGGACTGCAAGGAGATCCAACCAGTCCATTCTGAAGGAGATCAGCCCTGGGATTTCTTTGGAAGGAATGATGCTAAAAGCTGAAGCTCCAGTACTTTGGCCACCTCATGCAAAGAGTTCACTCATTGGAAAGACTCTGATGCTGGGAGAAATTGGGGACAGGAGGAGAAGGGGACTACCCAGGATGAGATGGCTGGATGGCATCACGGACTCGATGGACGTGAGTCTGGGTAAACTCCGGGAGATAGTGATGGACAGGGAGGCCTGGCGTGCTGCTATTCATGGGGTCGCAAAGAGTCGGACATGACTGAGTGACTGAACTGAACTGAACCCTTAGAAAATAAACAGAAGTATCTACAACATTTTTATACATTTCAATGCATTTTTTATACTTTTGGAAAAATCTAAATGCCACAAACAGATGAATATTTATTGACATAGGAAGATTTGTGATTGCTAAGGAAAAAGGAAGAAAGTAAATTAGAATTTGAAACTATATGTGCTATATGATATAATATGAAATTATATATGCTATATGACAAAAAATGATAGAAAAAAACACCAAAACTCTGAGCATTCAGAGTTTTCTCTGCTTTTCAGCATTTTCTTAATTTTCTGATTTGAGCATATATTACTTCAGTAATTAAGGGTAAATGTTATTTTGATTGAATAATTTAGATACAGATTAAGATCTGCTCAAAGAATGAAATGGCACAGATCTTAAACATAAAGATTTTTTTTAAAGAAACATATTTTTTCCCTATGAAACATCAGAAGGCTAACTCACTCTCTGATCATATGGAAAAATAAATTAATGAAAACAGAAATATATTTGTGAAAAAAAATCTTTATTTTTTTTAATGTCATATAGGGCTTCTTCTACAACCCAAATAGTAATTTACCAACTGATCCATTCTAGCTTAAAATAATGAAGGAAACTATTTCTCTTGTTTTTAGTTTGAGTCTAAGAAATCTCTCAACTGATTGAATACTTCAATTTTTGATTTGCTGTTTGGTATTGTAGACACAGTGTTAAAAGAAGAGCTTACTTACTGAAAATGTCAACCAAATAAGGCTTCTTCATTTTGTAGAGGAAATTCAAGATATTTAATATATAGCACTTTCTGAAGAGCCTCTGTTCAATAACCTTTTGAAAAGTGGATTACAATGAATACAAAAGACTCTCCACATTGTCCTATACTTATATTAGAATTAAAGATTTCCCATTTTCTTCTGGTTTTTATTGTTATTAAAAAGTTTCAGTTATATGGAAATAGAATGAAAGCTCTGAGACAGGTAGATGTTGTTTTGTTCAAGGATGTATCCTGAGTGCTTAGAATAATAACTTGCCCAAAGTGTTGACTGAATGATGTAGTTTCAGGCACATAAAGATTAGTATTTGCTAAGTTCCTCTCTCAGCATCCTTTCCCCACAGTTTTACTCCAGTTTTCAGTTTTATGTTTGTTCCCAATTTAATTGAACTTCTATTGTTACTGAGGAGACTTGATAAGAAAGAGAAGTTAATAATAGTGCTACATGAAAGTTATAAGTTATTGAAGAGCCTGGCAGATGCTTTCTTTGTGTATTGACAAAATTGGGTGAAGTAGTTCACATTTTAAGTTCGAGAAAACATAATTTGAATTGAACTTTTATAGAATATCTTGTTACAACATTTTTTTACAAATGCACAGTGTTCGGGTAATCATATTAGCTTTAGCTGGAAAAGTACACAAGTAACTTAGGCAAATAAGGTTTTTAAAAAAACCCATCTTTATTTCTTCCTTAATTTTTGTTTCTAGCTCTAAATTAACACATGAAACAGCCTCTTATCTTTAAATAAAATCTTTAACACTAAGAAAAACTCAATCTAGGCCACTTAACTGCCATTAACTATCAGTATGCATGGTTAAAAAATTAGTATGCAGAGCATGCATATATCTGGGAGAACTGTGGATTTTAGCATACCTGTTTTCCATTGCAGGTTATACAATAACATCTTAGTGTATTTTCTATTGAAAACTACCTTCAGATAAAATAAAAGGAATTTTCTGTCTGAATATATAATGCATGAATCACTCTTTGAAAGAGATACATAAATAATAGATCAGCTCTCCAGCATTGCTACCATGTATTATTAATTAAAATAAAGATCAGATCTACATTGAAAAATACATCATGGTATCTAGGCTATAATGTGTCTTAACAGTGGGGATTACATTTTATAGGCAATGAAGTGACCTTTTATCACATTCATGATGGCTTCAGGCCTTTAAATATTCCCTTCCTTTCAGGAATACATATACCTCTTTAAAAACTGGCCTCAGAATTCACTCTTTCTGGTAACATTCTCCGATAAGTCTCACCTGAACGTGTCCACTGCATGCTAAGAGCATAACCTAATTTAATTATATTTCGGAACATGGGTTGCTTCTTACTGTGATAGTCACTGCCCTCTGTCACCTGAGTCTCAAGGTAAGTGATATTCTCTAAACATCTCCAGTCTAAGTGTGAATAAATTCTTTTTTTTTTTTTTTTAATGAGATATCGAATCCACCTGTGCTACCCTGTGCTGCCTAAATAAAGGCAGCCCTACTGCGGGAAGGGAAGGCTGTCCAGCCTTCCCACTTGCCTCATTCCCCGGAGATGTCTGTCCTGTTTCTTTTCACTGTTTTTTTTTTTTTAAAATATGAATCTATTTTATTTTAATTGGAGGTTATTACTTTACAATATTGTATTGGTTTTGCCATACACCAACATGAATCCACACAGGTATACACGTTCCCATCCTGAACCCCGTCCCACCTCCCTCCTCGTACCATCCCTCTGGGTCGTCCCAGTGCTCCAGCCCCAAGTATCCAGTATCATGCATCGAACCTGGACTGGCGATTCATTTCATATATGATATTATACATGTTTCAATGCCATTCTCCCAAATCATCCCATCCTCTCCTCTCCCACAGAGTCCAAAAGCCTGTTCTATACATCTGTGTCTCTTTTGCTGTCTTGCACACAGGGTTAGAATAAACTCTTATATTCCCACCTCTGAAAAATTCTGGAGTACTCTGAATAGCTGTATAAACTCCAAGGGATTACCAAAGAGAAAATACAGTCAGTAAGAGTCAGACTTAAAAACAATGGTTTGTGATACTAACAAAATTTAATTTGGCCTCCAAGACTCACAAGCCTTCTCTTTATCTGTATGAGCTCCCAAAAGCTCTCTACTCCCATTCTCTTGGCAAAACTTCACAAGACCAAATCCGTCTTGCCCACTGTTGTATCCTTAGTTGTTATTGTCTGTTTCTTTTTCACATCTCATGAGGCTGAGTTCTGTTTAATTTCTGGAGACAGACTTACTATTTACTGCTATACATTTTAATTGACTGCAGTTTCCTGTTTGATATGTAATATGCAAACTACCTTTGAAAGTAACCTGACAATAGAGTCTTATGTTTTATTTCCTTACCTAACGAATGAGGAAAAGAAATACCATGTCTGACCACAGATTAAGATTAATATTTGAGCTCACACAAAGCATTGGATTGCTAAATCAGACTTAATGAATCTGAGATCTTACCCAGTATTGATACATATATTTTAGGCTGTTTTCTTTCCTCTCTTGTCCTTATCATATAATGCAAGATGTATTAATCATAGCATTAAGTGACAAGATACTGAGAAGAAACCCCACCCAAGGAGTTTTATATCATTTTATAGAGAAAAAGTGTTTGTGTGTGGTGCTATATTAGGATAGTTTTTTCAATGTTTGCCACCTGATGCGAAGGGCTGACTCATCTGAAAAGACCCTGATGCTGGGAAAGATTGAAGGTGGGAAGAGAAAGGGATAACAGAGGATGAGATGGTTGAATGGCATCACCGACTCCATGGGCATGAGTTTGAGTAAACTCCAGGAGATGGTGATGGACAGGGAGGCCTGGCATGCTGCCAGTCCATGGGGTCACAAAGAGTTGGGCACAGCTGAGAGACTGAACTGAACTTTTTCATGTTAGGCAGGTGTATGACTGTGTTATTCTAATTGGAGATTGTATTGGTTTAAAGATATGTGCATGGGTGCAAAATTGATGAAGGGTGAACTGTGATGGTTTAATGTGTTAACTTAGGTAGGCTACCAGTTATCTAATTGAACACTCATATAGGTGCTGGTGAAGGTATTCCATATATACTGTTGACATCTACATTAACTGAATTTAAGAAAAGGAAATTATCCTCAATGATGTGGGTGGATCTCATCCAATTAGTTAGCAGAATTTACAGGCAAATACTGAGGTTTCCCAAAGAAGAAGAAATTCTGTCTCAAGACTCTAGCAGAACTGAAGCTGGAGAGCTTCTACCTTGTGGGCCTGCCCTACAGATTCCAGACTTGCCAGCTCTTGTTAACTGCATGAGCTGATTCTTTTCAATCAGTCCAATCTCTCCCTGTGTCTGTCTCTCTCGCTCCCTCTGTACTTATATGTACACATATGCGAAACTGACTGAAAATCATAGTGGTAAGAGCATACTTTGCCATTAGAAATGAAGCATACTACCTGCAACAAGATCCAGAGAAGTGTCACCTTAACCTGATACTAACTGCAGGATCATAGATTAGCCTAATCGGTTGCACCCCTGAACAGGGCCACAGACTGGCCATAAATGAGTCTCCTTTGCCAAAAGTTCCAGGGAGTGTCTCATAGCACAAACTCAGGTTTTTATATTTGTATAGGGCTTCCCTGATAGCTCAGTTGGTAAAGAATCCACTTGCAATGCAGGAGACCCTGGTTTGCTTTCTGGGTCAGGAAGATCTGCTGGAGAAGGGATAGGCTACCCACTCCAGTATTCTGGCCTGGAAGTCTCAAAGAGTCGGGCACTACCGAGCTACTTTCACTTTTCACTTTTAAAAGCCACTTGCTCCAATTTTCATCTCAGTTGCAAATTCTGCCCTTTATTGTTCTTCTTAATTCTTTGCTTGCTTTTCTTGGACATAAATTTTTGCTTCATGTCTTTCTTGGACATGAATTTTTTGCTTTACTTTACATTGTGCAAGTGTGAATTAATCCAACTACTTCTTAATCCAGCCACACAAAAACAAAGTCAGTGTTCTACCAGTCTCCTCTGGAGGCTTCTCTTTAAAATATCCAGAGAATATCCCCTGCCCCACATCAGTGTCTCTATTCCTGTGCTCTTTAGAAAACATCCAAAACACAATTATTTTAGGACAATACATAAGTCTCTAAATTTTATTCATACATTAAACTATACATTGCTTAATTTTTGAGGATTTTGGACCAGCCATAAAAGTATATGTTTGAAATCATTAGTAAAAGATGGCACCTCACTAGCAGACCTAAAAATTGTCCACAATTTCCTTTGTAGAATAAGATTAGAAATATATTGTATGAATTACATTGCCTCTTAATGGTGAAAATATATGTTGCTTAGACATAGTGATTTTAGAGCACAGTGAAGACTCCACTTCTATATGAAAGGTGGTACATCAGCTAGACATTGAAAGATGATCAGGACTTTTCTAGGCAGTGATAGTGGTAAGGACATTCCAGATAGACAGAATGTCACCTTAAAGACAGAAGAGATGTGACTGTATAGTTAGCACAGGGCTGGTCAGAGCATGATACTGCATGTGTCATAGGACATTGAGTTGAGGATAGGACTGTGGGGGAGACTCAGACACTACAAAACTGATAGACCTTCAGTTCAGTTCAGTTCAGTCGCTCAGTCAGTCGTGTCTGACTCTTTGCGACCGCATGAATCACTGCACGCCAGGTCTCCCTGTCCATCACCAACTCCAGAGTTCACTCAGACTCACGTCCATCGAGTCCGTGATGCCATACAGCCATCTCATCCTCTGTCATCCCCTTCTCCTCCTGCCCCCAATCCCTCCCAATATCAGAGTCTTTTCCAATGAGTCAGCTCTTCGCATGAGGTGGCCCAAGTACTTGGAGCTTCAGCTTTAGCATCATTCCTTCCAAAGAAATCCAGGGTTGATCTCCTTCAGAATGGACTGGTTGGATCTCCTTGCAGTCCAAGGGACTCTCAAGAGTCTTCTCCAATGCCACATTTCCAAAAGCATCAATTCTTCGGCGCTCAGCCTTCTTCACAGTCCAACTCTCACATCCATACATAATGACAGGAAAAACCATAGCCTTGACTAGACGGACCTTAGTCGGCAAAGTAATGTCTCTGCTTTTGAATATGCTATCTAGGTTGGTCATAACTTTCCTTCCAAGGAGTAAGCGTCTTTTTAATTCATGGCTGCAGTCACCATCTGCAGTGATTTTGGAGCCCAAAAATATAAAGTCTGACACTGTTTCCACTGTTTCCCTATCTATTTCCCATGAAGTGATGGAACCGGATGCCAAAGATCTTCGTTTTCTGAATATTGAGCTTTAGGCCAACTTTTTCACTCTCCTCTTTCACTTTCATCAAGAGGCTTTTTAGTTCTTCTTCACTTTCTGCATAAGGGTGGTGTCATCTGATATCTGAGGTTATTGATATTTCTCCCGGCAATCTTGATTCCAGCTTCTGTTTCTTCCAGTCCAGCGTTTCTCATGATGTACTCTGCATATAAGTTAAATAAGCAAGGTGACAATATACAGCCTTGACGTACTCCTTTTCCTGTTTGGAACCAGTCTGTTGTTCCATGTCCAGTTCAAGCTGCTGCTTCCTGACCTGCATACAGATTTCTCAAGAGGCAGGTCAGGTGGTCTGGCATGCCCATCTCTTTCAGAATTTTCCACAGTTTCTTGTGATCCACACAGTCCAAAGGCTTTGGCACAGTCAATAAAGCAGAAATAGATGTTTTTCTGGAACTCTCTTGCTTTTTCCATGATCCAGCAGATGTTGGCAATTTGATCTCTGGTTCCTCTGCCTTTTCTAAAACTATCTTGAACATCAGGAAGTTCATGGTTCACATATTGCTGAAGTCTGGCTTGGAGAATTTTTGAGGCATTACTTTACTAGCATGTGAGATAAGTGCAATTGGTGTGTAGTTTGAACATTCTTTGGCACTGCCTTTCTTTGGAATTGGAATGAAAAATGACCTTTTCCAGTCCTGTGGCCACTGCTGAATTTTCCAAATTTGCTGGCATATTGAGTGCAGCACTTTCACAGCATCATCTTTCAAGACCTTATCCTGCAGTTAATATGAAGTCATGGAAAGGTTCAATCCAGAGAGGAGATGTAACAATATAGGGAGATAATACAAAGCTACAGAGGTCAAAACTAATTAGGAAGTCATTGCAACAGTCCCTATGAAAAATGGTGAGCCACCCACTTCCCCAAACCAGAAACCCGAGTCATCCTCAACTTCTCCCTCTGCCCCACTGAAACTGTCACTAAGTTCTGTCAGATGACCCTCTTAATAAAAGTTGAATTTGTCCTCTTCTCTCATCGCCATTACCACATCACTGAAATATGATGAAAACCAGCCTCAGCTCCTATCTGAGGATCCAGCGCGTGTGGAAATCTGAGAGGGTGACTCATTTTTCATCCTGTCTTCCCTCTGGGCGGAGCCTGTGTTCCTTCACTGCCACAGGCTGTATCTAGGGTGATCTGAAGACACTGGGCAGTGCTTAAGCATTCGCTGGGAAGAGACTTGCATCAGGGTAAGAGATAACAATGAGGAAGGAAGGTCTTGGAGTCTTGTAGAGAAGACGTGTGAATGTCTCAGCAGTCATGGAGGCAGTGGGAAACAGAACATGTGACAGCAGAGAGAAGCCCCAGGGAGAGTCTAGAGAAAGCAAGATAAATCACATTTTGAAAATAACAGTCTACAAGTAGGTTATTACAGTCCAGAATCATGCAGAAAGGTAAGAAAGGTAGGAAGTTAATCCATCTACTGAGAATTTTATTTGAGGGTATGATCACAAAATGAAGGTAAGGATTGTACAGTTGAATTGGAAGATAAATTCATAATAAGAAACAATAAAACTGGCTTAAAGACTGAATCATTGGACTATTGATAATGGTAATTAATGATGATCAGGGCTGGCACAAGCACATGAATATCTAGATAAAAGATATAGGAAAAAATAATGGAATCTTTCAATGTAAGATGAAAACAACATAAAAATAGAATTTTATGATGAGCATATGTAGACTTCAGGAGAATAAATCCTTGGATTTTCTAGAAGATAGAGAGGATGAGTGGAAAGTAATTTTGCAGTTTTTGTCATCTTACATGCATAAAATGTCACCAACATTATTTAATTTCGCAGGTTATCTTTTAATGAATATAAATATTTTAATATTTTGAGAGTTTTCATATGTGATGTCTGATCCTTTACTATTGATTTTCCTCATAAGTCCATGTATTTCCCAACTATGTGTTTTGCTACCATGGGACATGATCAGGAATCTGGGGCTTCCAGGTGGGGTGAAAATGAGTATAATTTCAACTGGTGTCATTGTCTTCCAGAGTCACAAAGTTTCACTTTTCAAAATCAGACAGTTCTTTTATCCATGATAATTCTTACTTTCAACCTTCCTTTTATCCCATTAAATATTTTGCTAGGATCTCTCAAAAAATGTAATTTCTAAGAGCAGAGAGACAGCGAGTAATGGCAAAGGAGCATCCAAGAAAGGAAGCCAACAAGAAAGAGTGAGAAGCTCAGTGGCTGAAACAGAAGCAAAGGTTCAGAATTTGGGCAAACACAGATCCTATGTGCAGAAGAATAGAAAAAGTCATAAGCATGTAGTTAATTACTATGACCATCCAACAGAAGAGGGGAAGAAGGAGGAAAGTCAAGCTGCAGACAGAAATATAGGACGTAGGAGTCAAAAAGAAGAGTAAATCCAGGCTGAGGCCACCACATATCAGAATAAAAGCATGAAATCAGGGCAGACAAAAAGTCCATGGTGATAAAAACTCAGGGAAGATAATGTACTTTCTTTCAGAAATTAACTAACCAGGGTTTACAGATAAAAACAGGTAACATGGCTGGAAAACATAATGAACTGGTAAGAAAAAAGAGAATCCTGAAAAAAATGGGTGGATTTGGGTTTCACCTCATATATCTGCTCCCTGGACAGAAGGCAGAAAATAAGGGGAGAGGAAGTTAAGGCCAGGGCTCTTAAGAATCCAGAAATATAACAGTTTCCAAATGCTTAAAATTATACAGGTTATATGCTTAGGTTTTCTGACAATTTGAGTATTTCTTAGGGTGATTATCAGTATTTCATGCATATGATTTGATATCTAAGCTACCTGGAGATGTTATCTGACTGAACCTTAAAAGATGCCTCTTAGTGAAGGTGTGAAGCTTTCCAGGTGGCAGAGTGGTAAAGAATCTGCCTGCTAATGCAAGAGGCACAAGAGATGCAGGTTCGATCTCTGGGTTGGGGAGATCCCCTGGGGTGGAGGAAATGGCAACCCACTCCAGTATCCTTGCTGGAAAATTCCATGGACAGAGGAGCCTGGCGGGCTACAGTTCATGGGCACTCAAAGAGTTGGACACAGCGGAGTGAATGAGCAAGCAAATGAAAGCAGGAGAAATGGAAAGTTTCATTTTCAGCATAATTAGAAACAATGAAAGTTAAGGGAAAAGTAATTTTATGGAAGATATATGGCATTTTTTTAAGTTAAAGGATTTTTTAAATGAG
>NW_017191061.1:0-10966 GCF_001704415.2 Capra hircus
TCTACACTCGAGAGGAAGCACGAGAGTCCGCCCACATCCAGAGGAGCCCCGTTTCCCGCCTCCTAGCTGAGAGGAGGGATCCTTTCCCTGCGTGGTCGGGAAAGAATTCCCTGGGTTCCCGTCTCATCTCAAGAGGAGGCGCTCTCCACAGGAAAGGCGGAGAGAACTCCAGGGTCGTGCCACATTCACAGAGACCACCCAGATGTCTCAGTCCATTCCAGGGAAACCTGTTTTCCCTGCACTACCTCGACTTTCAAGCCAGGATCGACTCACACCACGGTGGCCGTGGGACAGCTCTGTGGGAAAGCCTTGTGGGAAAGCCTCGTGGGAAAGCCTCGAGGAAAGCCACAGCTCCCTTGATCCACGCGAAGGGAAGCGTGACACTGCTGCTACTGTTCGGGAGGAAAGTGCACGTGCATGCCCCCACTCGAGACGAAGACTGACTCCCGTGGGGAGAAACCCAGAATTACCCAAGATCCATGTCAGCACTGGAGAAGGAATCTCAGGTTCCGGCCACCGACTCCACACAAGGTCTTAGGCCCCGGCTTCGATGGGAGAGGGATCCCGAGAGGCCCCGGGCAACTCGCATGGGGACTGGCCTTTCCTGAGGCCACCAGAGCGGTCCCTGAGGTCCCCGTCGTAAGTCAAGAACACCTGCCCAACTCGAGAAAATTCAGGAGGTTCTCCCCTCCAGGAGAGATGAGGCCCATTTCCGCTGAGGCGTCTCGAGGCTAATCACATCTAACCTCTGGAACTTCCAAAGGTTCCCTCAAACCCTTACTAGAACTCAAGAAGTTGCCCGGCATACCCGTCTCCACTCGAGAGGAAGCACGAGAGTCCCCGCCCACATCCAGAGTAGCCACGTTTCCCCTCATAGCTCGAGAGGAGGGATCCTTTCCCTGCGTGGACGGGAACGAATCCCGGCGTTCCCGTCGCATATCAAGAGGAGGCGCTCTCCACAGGAAAGGCGAGAGGAACTCCAGGGTCGTGTCACCATTCCCAGAGTCCCCCAGATGTCTCAGTCCATTCCAGGGAAACCTGTTTTCCCTGGACTGCCACGACTTTCAAGCCGAGGATCGACTCACACCATGGTGGCCCGTGGGACAGCCCTGTGGGAAAGCCTGATGGGAAAGCCAAGGGAAAGCCACAGATCCCTTGATTCAGCGCGAAGGAAGAGTGACACTGCTGCTACTCCTCGGGAGGATAGCGCACGTTCATGCCCCAACTCGTGACAAGGACTGACTCCCTGGGGAGACTCCAGAAGTACCCCAAGATCCATGTCAGCACTGGAGAGGAATCCTCAGGTTCCGCCACCGACTCCACACAAGGTCTTAGGCCCCGGCATCGACAGGAGAGGAATCCCGAGAAGCCCCCTAGCAACTCGCACGGGGACTGGCCTTTGCTGAGGCCACCAGAGCGGGTCCCTGTGGTCCCCATCGTTTGTCGAGATCACCTGCGCAACTCGAGAAAATCCAGGAGGTTCTCCCCCTCCAGGCGAGATGAGGCCCATTTCCGCTGAGGCGTCTGGAGGCTGAATCACACCTAACCTCTGGAAATTCCAAAAGGGTCCTTCACACCCTTGCTGCAACTCAACAAGTTCCCCGACATGCCCATCTCCACTCCAGAGGAAGCACGAGAGTCCGGCCCACATCCAGATGAGCCCCGTTTCCGCCTCCTAGCTCGAGAGGAGGTATCCTTTACCTTCGTGTTCGGGAGAGAATTCCCGGCGTTCCCGTCGCATCTCAAGAGGAGGCGCTCTCCAGGGGAAAGGCGAGAGGAACTCCAGGGTCATGCCACCATTCCAGAGCCCCCAGAAGTCTCAGTCCATTCCAGGGAATCCTGTTTTCCCTGCACTGCCTCGACTTTCAAACCGAGGATCGAGACACACCACGGTGGCACGCGGGACAGCCCTACGGGAAAGCCTCGTGGGAAAGCCTCATGGGAAAGCCTCGAGGGAAACCCACAGATCCCTTGATCCGTGCAAAGGGAAGCGTGACACTGCTGCTACAGCTCGGGAGGAAAGCGAACGTGCATGCCCCCACTCGAGACGAGGACGGACTACCCGCGGAAAACTCCAGAAGTACCCCAAAATCCATGTCAGCACTGGAGAGGAATCCTCAGGTTCCGGCACCGACTCCACGCATGGTCTTAAGCACCGGCATCGACGGGAGAGGAATCCCGAGAGGCCCCCGAGCAACTCGCATGGGGACTGTCCTTTCCTGAAGCCACCAGAGCGGGTCCCTGAGGTCCCCGTCGTAAGTCGAGAGCACCTGCCGCAACTTGAGAAAATCCAGGAGGTTCTCCCCTCCAGGCCAGATGAGGCCCATTTCCGCTGAGGCGTCTAGAGGCTAATCACACCTAACCTCTGGAACTTCCAAAGGGTCCTTCACACCCTTGCTGCAACTCAAGAAGTTCCCCGACTTACCCGTCTCCACTCGAGAGGAAGCACGAGAGTCCCGCCCACATCCAGAGGAGCCCCGGTTCCGCTTCCTAGCTAGAGAGGAGGGATCCTTTCCCTGCGTGGTCGGGAAAGAATTCCCGGCGTTCCTTTCGCATCTCAAGAGCAGGCGATCTCCAGAGGAAAAGCGAGAGGAACTCCAGGGTCGTGCCACCATTCCCAGAGTCCCCCAAATGTCTCAGTCCATTCCAGGGAAAACTGTTTTCCCTGCACTGCCTCGACTTTCAAGCCAAGGATCGACTCACACCACGGTGGAACGTGGGACAGCCCTGTGGGCAAAGCCTCGTGGGAAAGCCTCGAGGGAAAGCCACAGATCCCTTGATCCACGCGAAGGGAAGCGTGACACTGCTGCTACAGCTCGGGAGGAAAGTACATGTGCATGCCCCCACTCGAGACGAGGACTGACTTCCCTGGGGAGACTTAAGAACTACCCCAAGATCCTTGTCAGCACTGGAGAAGAATGCTCAGCTTCCGGAACCGACTCCACACAAGATTTTAGGCCCCGGCATCGTCGGGAGAGGAATCCCGAGAGGCCCCGAGCAACTCGCAGGGGACTGGCCTTTCCTGAGGCCACCAGAGCGGGTCCCTGAGGTCCCCGGCGTAAGTCGAGAGCACCTGCCGCAACTCGAGAAAATCCAGGAGGTTCTCCCCTCCAGGTCGAGATGAGGCCCATTTCCGCTGAGGTCGTGTCAAGGCAAATGACACCTAACCTCTGGAACTTCCAAAGGGTCCTCACCCCCTTGCTGCAACTCAAGAAGTTCCCGGACATACCCGTCTTCACTCGAGAGGAAGCACGAGAGTCCTGCCAACATCCAGAGGAGCGCCGTTTCCGCCTCCTAGATCGAGAGGAGGGATCCTTTCCCTGCGTGGTCGGGAGAGAATTCCTGGCGTTCCCGTCGCATCTCAAGAGGAGGCACTCTCCACAGGAAAGGCGAGAGGAACTCCAGGGTTGTGCCACCATTCCCAGAGTCCCCCAGATGTCTCAGTCCATTCCAGGGAAACCTGTTTTCCCTGCAAAGCCTCGACTTTCAAGCCGAGGATCGACTCACACCACGGTGGCCCGTGGGACAGCCCTGTGGGAAAGCCTGATGGGAAAGCCAAGAGGGAAAGCCACAGATCCCTTGATTCATGCGAAGGGAAGAGTGACACTGCTGCTACTCCTCGGGAGGATAGCGCACGTTCATGCCCCAACTCGTGACAAGGACTGACTCCCCTGGGGAGACTCCAGAAGTACCCCAAGATCCATGTCAGCACTGGAGAGGAATCCTCAGGTTCCGCCACCGACTCCACACAAGGTCTTAGGCCCCGGCATCGACAGGAGAGGAATCCCGAGAAGCCCCCTAGCAACTCGCACGGGGACTGGCCTTTGCTGAGGCCACCAGAGCGGGTCCCTGTGGTCCCCGTCGTTTGTCGAGATCACCTGCCGCAACTCGAGAAAATCCAGGAGGTTCTCCCCTCCAGGCGAGATGAGGCCCATTTCCGCTGAGGCGTCTGGAGGCGAATCACACCTAACCTCTGGAAATTCCAAAGGGTCCTTCACACCCTTGCTGCAACTCAACAAGTTCCCCGACATGCCCATCTCCACTCCAGAGGAAGCACGAGAGTCCGGCCCACATCCAGATGAGCCCCGTTTCCGCCTCCTAGCTCGAGAGGAGGTATCCTTTACCTTCGTGTTCGGGAGAGAATTCCCGGCGTTCCCGTCGCATCTCAAGAGGAGGCGCTCTCCAGGGGAAAGGCGAGAGGAACTCCAGGGTCATGCCACCATTCCCAGAGCCCCCAGAAGTCTCAGTCCATTCCAGGGAATCCTGTTTTCCCTGCACTGCCTCGACTTTCAAACCGAGGATCGAGACACACCACGGTGGCACGCGGGACAGCCCTATGGGAAAGCCTCGTGGGAAAGCCTCATGGGAAAGCCTCGAGGGAAACCCACAGATCCCTTGATCCGCGCAAAGGGAAGCGTGACACTGCTGCTACAGCTCGGGAGGAAAGCGAACGTGCATGCCCCCACTCGAGACGAGGACGGACTACCCGCGGAAAACTCCAGAAGTACCCCAAAATCCATGTCAGCACTGGAGAGGAATCCTCAGGTTCCGGCACCGACTCCACGCATGGTCTTAAGCACCGGCATCGACGGGAGAGGAATCCCGAGAGGCCCCCGAGCAACTCGGCATGGGGACTGTCCTTTCCTGAAGGCCACCAGAGCGGGTCCCTGAGGTCCCCGTCTGGTAGAGCTTCAGGAAAGGACAGTCCCCATGCCGAAGCTTGCTCGGGGGCCTCTCGGGATTCCTCTCCCGTCGATGCCGGTGCTTAAGACCATGCGTGGAGTCGGTGCCGGAACCTGAGGATTCCTCTCCAGTGCTGACATGGATTTTGGGGTACTTCTGGAGTTTTCCGCGGGTAGTCCGTCCTCGTCTCGAGTGGGGGCATGCACGTTCGCTTTCCTCCCGAGCTGTAGCAGCAGTGTCACGCTTCCCTTTGCGCGGATCAAGGGATCTGTGGGTTTCCCTCGAGGCTTTCCCATGAGGCTTTCCCACGAGGCTTTCCCAGTAGGGCTGTCCCGCGTGCCACCGTGGTGTGTCTCGATCCTCGGTTTGAAAGTCGAGGCAGTGCAGGGAAAACAGGATTCCCTGGAATGGACTGAGACTTCTGGGGGCTCTGGAATGGTGGCATGACCCTGGAGTTCCTCTCGCCTTTCCCCTGGAGAGCGCCTCCTCTTGAGATGCGACGGGAACGCCGGGAATTCTCTCCCGAACACGAAGGTAAAGGATACCTCCTCTCGAGCTAGGAGGCGGAAACGGGGCTCATCTGGATGTGGGCCGGACTCTCGTGCTTCCTCTGGAGTGGAGATGGGCATGTCGGGGAACTTGTTGAGTTGCAGCAAGGGTGTGAAGGACCCTTTGGAATTTCCAGAGGTTAGGTGTGATTCGCCTCCAGACGCCTCAGCGGAAATGGGCCTCATCTCGCCTGGAGGGGAGAACCTCCTGGATTTTCTCGAGTTGCGGCAGGTGATCTCGACAAACGACGGGGACCACAGGGACCCGCTCTGGTGGCCTCAGCAAAGGCCAGTCCCCGTGCGAGTTGCTAGGGGGCTTCTCGGGATTCCTCTCCTGTCGATGCCGGGGCCTAAGACCTTGTGTGGAGTCGGTGGCGGAACCTGAGGATTCCTCTCCAGTGCTGACATGGATCTTGGGGTACTTCTGGAGTCTCCCCAGGGGAGTCAGTCCTTGTCACGAGTTGGGGCATGAACGTGCGCTATCCTCCCGAGGAGTAGCAGCAGTGTCACTCTTCCCTTCGCATGAATCAAGGGATCTGTGGCTTTCCCTCTTGGCTTTCCCATCAGGCTTTCCCACAGGGCTGTCCCACGGGCCACCGTGGTGTGAGTCGATCCTCGGCTTGAAAGTCGAGGCTTTGCAGGGAAAACAGGTTTCCCTGGAATGGACTGAGACATCTGGGGGACTCTGGGAATGGTGGCACAACCCTGGAGTTCCTCTCGCCTTTCCTGTGGAGAGTGCCTCCTCTTGAGATGCGACGGGAACGCCAGGAATTCTCTCCCGACCACGCAGGGAAAGGATCCCTCCTCTCGATCTAGGAGGCGGAAACGGCGCTCCTCTGGATGTTGGCAGGACTCTCGTGCTTCCTCTCGAGTGAAGACGGGTATGTCCGGGAACTTCTTGAGTTGCAGCAAGGGGGTGAGGACCCTTTGGAAGTTCCAGAGGTTAGGTGTCATTTGCCTTGACACGCTCAGCGGAAATGGGCCTCATCTCGACTGGAGGGGAGAACCTCCTGGATTTTCTCGAGTTGCGGCAGGTGCTCTCGACTTACGACGGGGACCTCAGGGACCCGCTCTGGTGGCCTCAGGAAAGGCCAGTCCCCATGCGAGTTGCTCGGGGGCCTCTCGGGATTCCTCTCCCGACGATGCCGGGGCCTAAAATCTTGTGTGGAGTCGGTTCCGGAAGCTGAGGCATTCTTCTCCAGTGCTGACAAGGATCTTGGGGTAGTTCTTAAGTCTCCCCAGGGAAGTCAGTCCTCGTCTCGAGTGGGGGCATGCACATGTACTTTCCTCCCGAGCTGTAGCAGCAGTGTCACGCTTCCCTTCGCGTGGATCAAGGGATCTGTGGCTTTCCCTCGAGGCTTTCCCACGAGGCTTTGCCACAGGGCTGTCCCACGTTCCACCGTGGTGTGAGTCGATCCTTGGCTTGAAAGTCGAGGCAGTGCAGGGAAAACAGTTTTCCCTGGAATGGACTGAGACATTTGGGGGACTCTGGGAATGGTGGCACGACCCTGGAGTTCCTCTCGCTTTTCCTCTGGAGATCGCCTGCCTCTTGAGATGCGAAAGGAACGCCTGGAATTCTTTCCCGACCACGCAGGGAAAGGATCCCTCCTCTCTAGCTAGGAAGCGGAAACCGGGGCTCCTCTGGATGTGGGCGGGACTCTCGTGCTTCCTCTCGAGTGGAGACGGGTAAGTCGGGGAACTTCTTGAGTTGCAGCAAGGGTGTGAAGGACCCTTTGGAAGTTCCAGAGGTTACGTGTGATTAGCCTCTAGACGCCTCAGCGGAAATGGGCCTCATCTGGCCTGGAGGGGAGAACCTCCTGGATTTTCTCAAGTTGCGGCAGGTGCTCTCGACTTACGACGGGGACCTCAGGGACCCGCTCTGGTGGCTTCAGGAAAGGACAGTCCCCATGCGAGTTGCTCGGGGGCCTCTCGGGATTCCTCTCCCGTCGATGCCGGTGCTTAAGACCATGCGTGGAGTCGGTGCCGGAACCTGAGGATTCCTCTCCAGTGCTGACATGGATTTTGGGGTACTTCTGGAGTTTTCCGCGGGTAGTCCGTCCTCGTCTCGAGTGGGGGCATGCACGTTCGCTTTCCTCCCGAGCTGTAGCAGCAGTGTCACGCTTCCCTTTGCGCGGATCAAGGGATCTGTGGGTTTCCCTCGAGGCTTTCCCATGAGGCTTTCCCACGAGGCTTTCCCGTAGGGCTGTCCCGCGTGCCACCGTGGTGTGTCTCGATCCTCGGTTTGAAAGTCGAGGCAGTGCAGGGAAAACAGGATTCCCTGGAATGGACTGAGACTTCTGGGGGCTCTGGGAATGGTGGCATGACCCTGGAGTTCCTCTCGCCTTTCCCCTGGAGAGCGCCTCCTCTTGAGATGCGACGGGAACGCCGGGAATTCTCTCCCGAACACGAAGGTAAAGGATACCTCCTCTCGAGCTAGGAGGCGGAAACGGGGCTCATCTGGATGTGGGCCGGACTCTCGTGCTTCCTCTGGAGTGGAGATGGGCATGTCGGGGAACTTGTTGAGTTGCAGCAAGGGTGTGAAGGACCCTTTGGAATTTCCAGAGGTTAGGTGTGATTCGCCTCCAGACGCCTCAGCGGAAATGGGCCTCATCTCGCCTGGAGGGGAGAACCTCCTGGATTTTCTCGAGTTGCGGCAGGTGATCTCGACAAACGATGGGGACCACAGGGACCCGCTCTGGTGGCCTCAGCAAAGGCCAGTCCCCGTGCGAGTTGCTAGGGGGCTTCTCGGGATTCCTCTCCTGTCGATGCCGGGGCCTAAGACCTTGTGTGGAGTCGGTGGCGGAACCTGAGGATTCCTCTCCAGTGCTGACATGGATCTTGGGGTACTTCTGGAGTCTCCCCAGGGGAGTCAGTCCTTGTCACGAGTTGGGGCATGAACGTGCGCTATCCTCCCGAGGAGTAGCAGCAGTGTCACTCTTCCCTTCGCATGAATCGAGGGATCTGTGGCTTTCCCTCTTGGCTTTCCCATCAGGCTTTCCCACAGGGCTGTCCCACGGGCCACCGTGGTGTGAGTCGATCCTCGGCTTGAAAGTCGAGGCTTTGCAGGGAAAACAGGTTTCCCTGGAATGGACTGAGACATCTGGGGGACTCTGGGAATGGTGGCACAACCCTGGAGTTCCTCTCGCCTTTCCTGTGGAGAGTGCCTCCTCTTGAGATGCGACGGGAACGCCAGGAATTCTCTCCCGACCACGCAGGGAAAGGATCCCTCCTCTCGATCTAGGAGGCGGAAACGGCGCTCCTCTGGATGTTGGCAGGACTCTCGTGCTTCCTCTCGAGTGAAGACGGGTATGTCCGGGAACTTCTTGAGTTGCCAGCAAGGGGGTGAGGACCCTTTGGAAAGTTCCAGAGGTTAGGTGTCATTTGCCTTGACACGACTCAGCGGAAATGGGCCTCATCTCGACTGGAGGGGAGAACCTCCTGGATTTTCTCGAGTTGCGGCAGGTGCTCTCGACTTACGCCAGGGGACCTCAGGGACCCGCTCTGGTGGCCTCAGGAAAGGCCAGTCCCCTGCGAGTTGCTCGGGGGCCTCTCGGGATTCCTCTCCCGACGATGCCGGGGCCTAAAATCTTGTGTGGAGTCGGTTCCGGAAGCTGAGCATTCTTCTCCAGTGCTGACAAGGATCTTGGGGTAGTTCTTAAGTCTCCCCAGGGAAGTCAGTCCTCGTCTCGAGTGGGGGCATGCACATGTACTTTCCTCCCGAGCTGTAGCAGCAGTGTCACGCTTCCCTTCGCTGTGGATCAAGGGATCTGTGGCTTTCCCTCGAGGCTTTCCCACGAGGCTTTGCCACAGGGCTGTCCCACGTTCCACCGTGGTGTGAGTCGATCCTTGGCTTGAAAGTCGAGGCAGTGCAGGGAAAACAGTTTTCCCTGGAATGGACTGAGACATTTGGGGACTCTGGGAATGGTGGCACGACCCTGGAGTTCCTCTCGCTTTTCCTCTGGAGATCGCCTGCTCTTGAGATGCGAAAGGAACGCCGGGAATTCTTTCCCGACCACGCAGGGAAAGGATCCCTCCTCTCTAGCTAGGAAGCGGAACCGGGGCTCCTCTGGATGTGGGCGGGACTCTCGTGCTTCCTCTCGAGTGGAGACGGGTAAGTCGGGGAACTTCTTGAGTTGCAGCAAGGGTGTGAAGGACCCTTTGGAAGTTCCAGAGGTTAGGTGTGATTAGCCTCTAGACGCCTCAGCGGAAATGGGCCTCATCTGGCCTGGAGGGGAGAACCTCCTGGATTTTCTCAAGTTGCGGCAGGTGCTCTCGACTTACGACGGGGACCTCAGGGACCCGCTCTGGTGGCTTCAGGAAAGGACAGTCCCCATGCGAGTTGCTCGGGGGCCTCTCGGGATTCCTCTCCCGTCGATGCCGGTGCTTAAGACCATGCGTGGAGTCGGTGCCGGAACCTGAGGATTCCTCTCCAGTGCTGACATGGATTTGGGTACTTCTGGAGTTTTCCCCAGGGTAGTCCGTCCTCGTCTCGAGTGGGGGCATGCACGTTCGCTTTCCTCCCGAGCTGTAGCAGCAGTGTCACGCTTCCCTTTGCACGTGATCAAGGGATCTGTGGCTTTCCCTCGAGCTTTCCCATGAGGCTTTCCCACGGAGGCTTTCCCACTAGGGCTGTCCCGCGTGCCACCGTGGTGTGGTCTCGATCCTCGGCTTTGAAAGTCGAGGCAGTGCAGGGAAAACAGGATTCCCTGGAATGGACTGAGACTATCTGGGGGCTCTGGGAATGGTGGCATCGACCCTGGAGTTCCTCTCGCCTTTCCTGTGGAGAGCGCCTCCTCTTGAGATGCGACGGGAACGCCGGGAATTCTCTCCCGAACACGAAGGGAAAGGATACCTCCTCTCGAGCTAGGAGGCGGAAACGGGGCTCATCTGGATGTGGGCCGGACTCTCGTGCTTCCTCTGGAGTGGAGATGGGTATGTCGGGGAACTTCTTGAGTTGCAGCAAGGGTGTGAAGGACCTTTGGAAGTTCCAGAGTTAGGTGTGATTAGCCTCCGAGACGCCTCAGCGGAAATGGGCCTCATCTCGCCTGGAGGGGAGAACCTCCTGGATTTTCTCGAGTTGCGGCAGGTGCTCTCGACAATACGACGGGGACCTACAGGGACCCGCTCTGGTGGCCTCAGGCAAAGGCCAGTCCCCATGCGAGTTGCTAGGGGCTTCTCGGGATTCCTCTCCCTGTCGATGCCGGGGCCTAAGACCTTGTGTGGAGTCTGGTGCGGAACCTGAGGATTCCTCTCCAGTGCTGACATGGATCTTGGGTACTTCTGGAGTCTCCCCAGGGGAGTCAGTCCTTGTCTCGAGTTGGGGCATGCACGTGCGCTTTCCTCCCGAGCGTGTAGCAGCAGTGTCACGCTTCCCTTCGCATGGATCAAGGGATCTGTGGGCTTTCCCTCTTGAGGCTTTCCCATCAGGCTTCCCACAGGCTGTCCCACGTGCCACCGTGGTGTGAGTCGATCCTCGGCTTGAAAGTCGAGGCAGTGCAGGGAAAACAGGTTTCCCTGGAATGGACTGAGACATCTGGGGGACTCTGGGAATGGTGGCACGACCCTGGAGTTCCTCTCGCCTTTCCTGTGGAGAGCGCCTCCTCTTGAGATGCGACGGGAACGCCAGGAATTCTTCCCGACCACGCAGGGAAAGGATCCCTCCTCTCGAGTCTAGGAGGCGGAAACGGCGCTCCTGGATGTGGCGGACTCTCGTGCTTCCTCTCGAGTGAAGACGG
>NW_017191062.1:0-10966 GCF_001704415.2 Capra hircus
GGATCTGTGGCTTTTCCTCGAGGCTTTCCCACGAGGCTTTCCCACAGGGCTGTCCCACGTGCCATCGTGGTGAGTCGATCCTCGGCTAGAAATTCGAGGCAGTGCAGGGAAATCAGGTTTCCCTGAAATGGACTGAGACATCTGGGGGACTCTGGAATGGTGGCACGACCCTGGAGTTCCTCTCGCCTTTCCTGTGGAGAGCGCCTCCTCTTGAGATGCGACAGGAACGCCGGGAATTCTTTCCCGACCACGCAGGGAAAGGATCCCTCCTCTCGAGCTAGGAGGCGGAAACGGGGCTCCTATGGATGTGGGCGGTCTCTGGTGCTTCCTCTCGAGTGGAGACGGGTATGTCGGGGAACTTCTTGAGTTGCAGCAAGGGTGTGAAGGGTCCTTTGGAAGTTCCAAAGGTTAGGTGTGATTAGCCTCGAGACGCCTCAGCGGAAATGGGCCTCATCTCGCCTGGAAAGGGAGAACCTCCTGGATGTACTCAAGTTGCGGCAGGTGCTCTCGACTTACGACGGGGACTTCAGGGAGCCGCTCTGGTGGCCTCAGGAAAGGCCAGTCCCCATGCGAGTTGCTCGGGGTCCTCTCGGGATTTTTCTCAAGTCGATGCCGGGGCCTAAAAACTTGTGTGGAGACGGTGCTGGAACCTGAGGATTCCTCTCCAGTGCTGACATGGATCTTGGGGTACCTGCGGAGTGTCCCCACGGGAGTCAGTCCTCGTCTCAAGTAGGGGCATGCACTTCGCTTTCCTCCCAAACTGCAGCAGCAGTGTCACGCTTTCCCTCCCGTGGATCAAGGGATCAGTGGCTTTCCCTCGGGCTTTCCCATGAGGCTTTCACACGAGGCTTTCCCACAGGGCTGTCCCACGTGCCACCGTGGAGTAAGCCGATCCTCGGCTTGAAAGTCGAGGCAGTGCATGGAAAAACAGTTTTCCCTGCAATGGACTGAGGCATCTGGGGGACTCTGGGAATGGTGGCATGACCCTGGAGTTCCTCTCGCCTTTCCTGTGAGAGCGCCTCCTCTTGAGATGCGACGGGAACGCCGGGAATTCTTTCTCGACCACGCAGGGAAAGGATCCGTCCAGTCGAGCTATGAGGCCGAAACGGAGCTCCTCTGGATGTTGGCGGGACTCTCGTGCTTCATCTCGAGTGGAGACGGTATGTCGGGGAACTTCTTGAGTTGCAGCAAGGGTGTGAAGGACCCTTTGGAAGTTCCAGAGTTTAGGTGTGATTAGCCTGGAGACGCCTCACCGGAAATGGCCTCATCTCGCCTGGAGGGGAGAACCTCCTGGATTTTCTCGAGTTCCGGCATATGCTCTTGACTTACGACGGGGACCTCAGGGACCCGCTATGGTGGCCTCAGGAAAGGCCAGTCCCCATGCGAGTTGCTCGGGGACCTCTCGGAATTCCTCTCCCGTCGATGCAGGGCCTAAGATCTTGTGTGGAGTCGGTGCCGGAACCTGAGCATTCCTCTCCAGTGCTGTCATGGATCTTGGGGTACTTCTGGAGTCTCCCCAGGGGAGTCAGTCCTCGTCTCCAGTGGGGGCATGCACGTGCGCTTTCCTCCCGAGCTATAGCAGCGGTGTTGCGCTTCCCTTCGCGTGGATCAAGGGTTCTGTGGCTTTCACTCGAGCTTTTCCCACAGGGCTCTCCCACGTGCCACCGTGGTGTGAGTCGATCCTTGGCTTGTAAGTGGAAGCATGTGCAGGGAAAACAGGTTTCCCTGGAATGGACTGAGACATCTGGGGGATTCGGGGAATGGTGGCACGACCCTGGATTTCCTCTCGCCTTTCCTGTGGAGAGTGCCTCCTCTTGAGATGCGACAGGAACGCGGGGAATTCTTTCCCCACCACGCAGGGATAAGGATCCCTCCTCTCGAGATAGCAGGCAGGAACGGGGCTCCTCTGGATGTGGGCGGGACTCTCGTGCTTCCTCTCGAGTGGAGACGGGTATGTCAGGGGAACTTCTTGAGTTGCAGCAAGGGTGTGAAGGACCCTTTGGTAGTTCCAGAGGTAAGATGTGATTAGCCTCGAGACGACTCAGCGGAAATGGGCTCATCTCGCCTGGAGGGGAGAACCTCCTGGATTTTCTCGAGTTGCGGCAAGGGCTCTCGACTTACGATGGGACCTCAGGGACCCGTACTGGTGGCCGCAGGAAAGGCCAGTCCCCATGCGAGTTGCTCGGGGCCTCTCGGGATTCCTCTCCCGTCGATGCCGGGGCCTAATATCTTGTGTGGAGTTGGTGCCGGACCTGTGGATTCCTCTCCTGTGCTGACATGGATCTTGGGGTACGTCTGGAGACTACCCAGGGGAGTCACTCCTCGTCTCGAGTGGGGGCATGCACGTGCCCTTTCCTCCCGAGCTCTAGGAGCAGTGTCACGCTTCCTTCAGGTGGATCAAGGTATCAGGGGCTTTCCCTCGAGGCTTTCCCACGAGGCTTTCCCACAAGGCTTTATCACAGGGCTGTCCCACGTGCCACCGTGGTGTGAGTCGATCCTCGGCTTGAAGTCGAGGCAGTGCAGGGAACACAGATTTCCCTGGAATGGACTGAGACATCTGGGGGACTCTGGGAATGGTGGCACGACCCTGGAGTTCCTCTCGCCTTTCCTGTGGAGAGCGCCTCCTCTTGAGATGCGACGGGAACGCCGGGAATTCTTTCCCGACCACGCAGGGACAGGATCCTGCCTCTCGAGCTAGGGAGTCGGAATCGGGGGCTTCCTCTCTGGGATGTGGCGCAGAACTCCTCGTGCATCCTCTCCGAGTGGAGACGGGTTATGTCGGGGAACTTGTTTGAGTTGCCAGCAAGGCGTGTGAAGGATCCCTTTGGGACTGTTCGAGGACGTTTAGGTGTGATTAGACTCGAGACGCCTCAGCGGAAATGGGCTTCATCTCGCCTGGAAGGGGAAAGGAATCTCCAGTCGGATTTTCGCTCGCGGAGGTTGCCGGAAGGGCCCCGGAGCAACTCGCATGGGGGACTGGCCTTTCCTGAGGCCACCAGTAGCGGGTCCCTGAGGTCCCCGTCGTAAGTCGAGAGCACCTTCCGCAACTCGAGAAAATCCAGGAGATTCTTCCCTCCAGGCGAGATGAAGCCCATTTCCGCTGAGGCGTCTCGAGTCTAATCACACCTAACGTCTCGAAAGCCAAAGGGTCCTTCACACCCTTGCTGCAACTCAACAAGTTCCCCGACATACCCGTTTCCACTCGAGAGGATGCACGAGAGTTCTGCCCACATCCAGAGGAGCCCCGATTCCGACTCCTAGCTCGAGAGGCAGGGATCCTGTCCCTGCGTGGTCGGGGAAAGAATTCCCGGCGTTCCCGTCGCATCTCAAGAGGAGGCGCTCTCCACAGGAAAGGGCGAGAGGAACTCCAGGGTCGTGCCACCATTCCCAGAGTCCCCCAGATGTCTCAGTCCATTCCAGGGAAAATCTGTGTTCCCTGCACTGCCTCGACTTTCAAGCCGAGGATCGACTCACACCACGGTGGCACGTGGGACAGCCTGTGATAAAGCCTTGTGGGAAAGCCTCGTGGGAAAGCCTCGAGGGAAAGCCCCTGATACCCTTGATCCACCTGAAGGAAGCGTGACACTGCTCCTAGAGCTCGGGAGGAAAGGGCACGTGCATGCCCCCACTCGAGACGAGGAGTGACTCCCCTGGGTAGTCTCCAGACGTACCCCAAGATCCATGTCAGCACAGGAGAGGAATCCACAGGTCCGGCACCAACTCCACACAAGATATTAGGCCCCGGCATCGACGGGAGAGGAATCCCGAGAGGCCACCGAGCAACTCGCATGGGGACTGGCCTTTCCTGCGGCCACCAGTACGGGTCCCTGAGGTCCCCGTCGTAAGTCGAGAGCCCTTGCCGCAACTCGAGAAAATCCAGGAGGTTCTCCCCTCCAGGCGAGATGAAGGCCCATTTCCGCTGAGTCGTCTCGAGGCTAATCACATCTTACCTCTGGAACTACCAAAGGGTCCTTCACACCCTTGCTGCAACTCAAGAAGTTCCCCGACATACCCGTCTCCACTCGAGAGGAAGCACGAGAGTCCCGCCCACATCCAGAGGAGCCCCGTTCCTGCCTGCTATCTCGAGAGGAGGGATCCTTTCCCTGCGTGGTGGGGAAAGAATTCCCCGCGTTCCTGTCGCATCTCAAGAGGTAGGCACTCTCCACAGGAAAGGCGAGAGGAAATCCAGGGTCGTTCCACCATTCCCCGAAACCCCCAGATGTCTCAGTCCATTCCAGGGAAACCTGTTTTCCCTGCACTGCTTCCACTTACAAGCCAAGGATCGACTCACACCACGGTGGCACGTGGGAGAGCCCTGTGGGAAAAAGCTCGAGTGAAAGCCACAGAACCCTTGATCCACGCGAAGGAAGCGCAACACCGCTGCTATAGCTCGGGAGGAAGCGCACGTGCATGCCCCCACTGGAGACGAGGACTGACTCCCCTGGGAGACTCCAGAAGTACCCCAAGATCCATGACAGCACTGGAGAGGAAACTCCGGCACCGACTCCACACAAGATCTTAGGCCCTGGCATCGACGGGGAGGAATTCGAGAGGTCCCCGAGCAACTCGCATGGGGACTGGCCTTTCCTGAGGCCACCATAGCGGGTCCCTGAGGTCCCCGTCGTAAGTCAAGAGCATATGCCGGAACTCGAGAAAATCCAGGAGGTTCTCCCCCCCCAGGCGAGATGAGGCCCATTTCCGGTGAGCGTCTCCAGGCTAATCACACCTAAACTCTGGAACTTCCAAAGGGTCCTTCACATGCTGCAACTCAAGAAGTTCCCCCGACATACCCGTCTCCACTCGAGATGAAGCACGAGAGTCCCGCCAACATCCAGAGGAGCTCCGTTTCGGCCTCATAGCTCGAGGACGGATCCTTTCCCTGCGTGGTCGAGAAAGAATTCCCGGCGTTCCCGTCGCATCTCAAGAGGAGGCGCTCTCCACAGGAAAGGCGAGAGGAACTCCAGGGTCATGCCACCATTCCCAGAGTCCCCCAGATGCCTCAGTCCATTGCAGGGAAAACTGTTTTCCATGCACTGCCTCGACTTTCAAGCGAGGATCGGCTTACTCCACGGTGGCACGTGGGACAGCCCTGTGGGAAAGCCTCGTGTGAAAGCCTCATGGGAAAGCCCGAGGGAAAGCCACTGATCCCTTGATCCACGGGAGGGAAGCGTGACACTGCTGCTGCAGTTTGGAGGAAAGCGAAGGTGCATGCCCCCCTACTTGAGACGAGGACTGACTCCCTGGGGACACTCCGCAGGTACCCCAAGATCCATGTCAGCACTGGAGAGGAATCCTCAGGTTCCAGCACCGTCTCCACACAAGTTTTAGGCCCCGGCATCGACGGAGAAAAATCCCGAGAGGACCCCGAGCAACTCGCATGGGGACTGGCCTTTCCTGAGGCCACCAGAGCGGCTCCCTGAAGTCCCCGTCGTAAGTCGAGAGCACCTGCCGCAACTTGAGTACATCCAGGAGGTTCTCCCTTCCAGGCGAGATGAGGCCCATTTCCGCTGAGGCGTCTCGAGGCTAATCACACCTAACCTTTGGAACTTCCAACTTTGCTGCAACTCAAGAAGTTCCCCGACATACCCGTCTCCACTCGAGAGGAAGCACCAGAGACCCGCCATCCATAGGAGCCCCGTTTCCGCCTCCTAGCTCGAGAGGAGGATCCTTTCCCTGCGTCGGGAAAGAATTCCCGGCGTTCCTGTCGCATCTCAAGAGGAGGCGCTCTCCACAGGAAAGGCGAGAGGAACTCCAGGGTCGTGCCACCATTCCCAGAGTCCCCCAGATGTCTCAGTCCATTTCAGGGAAACCTGATTTCCCTGCACTGCCTCGAATTTCTAGCCGAGGATCGACTCACACCACGATGGCACGTGGGACAGCCCTGTGGGAAAGCCTCGGGAAAGCCTCGAGGAAAGCCACAGATCCCTTGATCCACGCGAAGGGAAGCGTTGCACTGCTGCTACAGCTCGGGAGGAAAGCGCACGTTCATGCCCCCACACAAGACGACGACTAACTCCCCTGGGGAGACTCCAGAAGTACCCCAAGATCCATGTCAGCACTGGAGAGGAAACCTCAGGTTCCGGCACCGACTCCACACAGGGTCTTAGGCCCCGGCATCGACGGGAGAGGAATCTCGAGAGGCCCCGAGCAACTTGCATGGGGACTGGCCTTTCCTGAGGCCACCAGAGCGGGTCCCTGAGGTCCCCGTAGTAAGTCAAGAGCACCTGCCGCAACTCGAGAAAATCCAGGACGTTCTCCCCTCCAGGCGAGATGAGGCCCTTTTCCTCTGAGGCGTCTCGAGGCTAACCATACCTAACATCTGGAACTTCCAAAGGGTCCTTCACACCCTTGCTGCAACTCAAGAAGTTCTCCGACATACCTGACTCCACTCGAGAGGAAGCACGAGAATCCCGCCCACATCCAGAGGAGCCCCGTTTCCGCCTCATACCTCGAGGTCAGGTATCCTTTCCCTGCATGTTCGGGAAAGAATTCCCGGTGTTCCCGTCGCATCTCATGAGGAGGCGCTCTCCACAGGAAAGGCGGAGGAACTCCAGGGTCGTGCCACCATTCCAAGAGTCCCCCAGATATCTCAGTCTGCCGGGGTCCAGCCCCGCTGGATCCAGGGAATTCGACGGATGGACGGCGTTGTCGTGGAAAGTCTTTTTTATTTATTAATGTAAGATTAGATTAAGAAATTATAGTGTAGTAAGAAGATTAACTGGAGGAAAAGGGCTGAATAGCTTGGTTTACGTGGAAGACCAATAAAATTCCAGACAAGGAATTTTCACCATCTACGTTGGGCCACCAGCCCCTGCTTGAATATCTAAGGGTGCCTCGCCTTAAGCTCCCTTTCGTGCAGGTCTTAACAGCCAGGCAAGTAAGTAGACCTGGCGAGCCTCCGCGCCCCTGGTGGAGATTCAGCCTGAAGTTAAAGTAAAAAGCAGAGAGAAGGAAAGGGAGAGAAGAAGAAAGAGAGAAAAAGACACGGGGGGAGCCTGAGTCCCAAGAAACCAGGCCGAGAGACTAGTTCGAGAAACTGGTCCGAGAAACTGGCCCCATCCTTTATTGTTCATAAAGCCTTTTATACTTTTGATAAAACATGGAGTTCAATGGGTAACACAAAATTATGTAGCGTTCGCACCCCAGACTCTTTCTGTACATCATTTTGTATACAAAAGGTCTCTGGTGATTTACATTATCTTCTGGCCAAGAGGCTTGTTAAACACTTTTTGGCTCTCTTCCTTAATGAATGTTAATTTTGTTTCCTCTGAAGTGTTTTTCTTTAATCTGCATTTCCTTAAAGCATTAAAGTTACATCTCTATAGAACAAAGGTGCAGTGGGTTATAACAAAGAAGGTACTTAACTCAAAGATCTAATGTTGCTAATACCAGGTCTACTACTTGTTTTTTAATATACCAACTCTATCTAAAAATAAAGGATATGAAAATTTAGCAGCAAGCATTGACCCAAAAAATGAAACTTTTAATCAGTCCTATTATAAAGATTTTGACTCCTCGGATGCCCCTACATTCCTAGGATGCTTTAAGCTTCCTGTGCCTCCTGGGGAAAGGAGGCCTCAAACAATCACATGCCCAGCTGTACGAGTCCTGCAGGCAGGCTAGAAAGCATTCAGAGGGGTTTTTGGATTGAAACACTCTTTCAAATGCAGAAGACTAAAGCCCTGAATTGACTTTTTCCAGAAAATGTCAGAAGAGTGGAAAAGCAGAGCAAAAAAGCCGGCAGATTTTTGTTGGGGTACGTGCGTAGGAACTTCCAGAGGGGTCCCTGAAGTCTGAACACACCATGCCTATGTCAGCTTTCTTCCTCATGACGTTATCACGGGGGGAGTCCTCATACTGGCTCCCAGCATCAGTCCAATTCAGAGGAACCTGTTTTCCCTGCACTGCCTCGACTTTCACGCTGAGGATCAACTCACACCACGGTGGCACGAGGGAAAGCCCTGTGAGAAAGCCTCAGGGAAAGCCACAGATCCCTTGATCCACACGACGGGAAGCGTGACCCTGCTGCTACAGCTCGGGAGGAAAGCACACGTGCGTGCCCTCACTTGAGAGGAGGATTGACTCTCCAGGTGAGACTCCAGAAGAACCCCAATATCCATGTCAGCACTGCTGAGGAAACCTCAGGTTCCGGCCCCGAATCCACACAAGTTGTTCGGCCCGGGCATCAACAGGAGAGTTATCAAGAGAAGCCCCCCAGCATCTGGCATGGGGACTGGACTTTGATGAAGCCACCAGAGCGGGTCCCTGAGGTCCCCGTCGTAAGTCGGGAGCACCTGCCGCAACTCGAGAAAATCCAGGAGGTTCTCCCCTCCAGGCGAGATGAGGCCCATTTCCAATGAGGTGTCTCGAGGCTAATTACATCTAATCTCTGGAACTTCCAAAGGGTCCTTCACACCCTTGCTGCAACTCAAGAAGTTCCCCGACATTCCCATCTCCACTCGAGAGGAAACACGAGGGTCCTGCCCACATCCAGAGTAGCCCCGTTTCATCCTCCTAGCTAGAGATGAGGGATCCTTTCCCTGCTTGGTCGGGAAAGAACTTCCGGCATTCCCGTCGCATCTCAGGTGGAGGCGCTCTCCACAGGAAGGGAGAGAGGAACTCCATGGTCGTGCCACCATTCAAGCGTCCCCAGATGTCTCAGTCCATTCCAGAGGATCTTGTTTTTACAGAGTGCTTAAACTTTCATGCCGAGGATCGCCTCACACCACGGTGGCACGGGGGACAGCCCTGTGGGAAAGCCTCGTGGGAAATCCTCTAGGAAAAGCCTAGAGGAAAAGCCACAGATCCATTGATCCACGCGACGGGAAGCATGACACTGCTGCTACAGCTCGGAGGAAAGAGCATGCGCATGCCCCCACTCGAGACGAGGACTGATTCCCCTTGGGAGACTTCAGAAGTATCCCAAAAACATGTCAGCACTGGAGAGGAATACTCAGGTTCTGGCCCCCACTCCACCGAAGGTCTTGGGCCCCGGCATCTACCGGTGAGGAATCCCGAGAGGCCCTCTAGCAACTCGCATGGGGACTGGTCTTCCTAAGGCCAACAGAACGGGTCCCTGAGGTCCCCGTCGTAAGTCGAGAGCACCTGCCACAACTCGAGAAAATGAAGGAGATTCTCCCCTTCAGGCGAGATGAGGCCCATTTCCACTGAGACGTCTCGAGGCTAATCACACCTAACCTCTGGAACTTCCAAAGGGTCCTTCACACCCTTGTTGCAACTCAAGAAGATCCAGGAGAGACCCGTCGCCACTACATAGGAATCACCAGGGTACCACCCACATCCAGAGGAGCCCCAATTCCCCCTCCTAGCTCAATGTGAGGGATGCTTTCCCTGATTGGCCGGGAAAGAATTCCTGTCGTACCTGTCGCATCTCAAGAGGAGGCACGCTCCACAAGAAAGGTGAGAGGAACTCCAGGGTCGTTCCACCATTCCAAGAGTCCCCCAGATGTCTCAGTCCTTTCCAGAGGAACTTGTTTACCCTGCACTGCCTCGACGTTCACGCGGAGGACCGACTCACACGATGGTGGCACGTGGGACAGCCCTGTGGGAAAGCCTCGTGGGAAAGGGGAAAGCCTCGAGGGAAAACAAGAAACCCTTGATCAACCCAACGGGAAAATTGACTCTGCTCCTAATGCTCGGGAGAAAAGCGCACGTGCATGCCCCCATTGGAGACGAAGATGACTCCCCTGTGGAGACTCCAGTAGTACCCCAAGATCCATGTCAGCACTGGAGAGGAAACCTCAGGTTCGGCACCGACTCCAAACAAGGTCTTAGGCCCCGTCATCGACCGGAGAGGAATCCCGAGAGGCCCCTTAGCAACTCGCAAGTGGACTGGCATTTCCTGAGCGGACCAGAGCGGGTTACATAAGTCCGGTCGTAACTGGAGAGCACCTGCTGAAACTCGAGAAAATCCAGGAGGTTCTCCCCTGCAGGCGAGATGAGGCCCATTTCTGCTGAGGCGTCTCGAGTCTAATCACACCTAACCTCTGGAACTTCCAAAGGGTCCTTCACACCCTTGCTGCAACTCAAGAAGTTCCCCGACATACCCGTCTCCACACGAGAGAGGAAGCACCAGAGACCCGCCCACATCCAGAGGAGCCCCGTTTCCGCCTCCTAGCTCGAGAGGAGGGATCCTTTCCCTGCGTAGTCAGGAAAGAATTCCTGGCGTTCCTGGCGCATCTCAAGAGGAGGCGCTCTCCACAGGAAAGGCGAGAGGAACTCCAGGGTCGTGCCACCATTCCCAGAGTCCCCCAGATGTCTCAGTCCATTCCAGGGAAACCTGATTTCCCTGCACTGCCTCGAATTTCTAGCCGAGGATCGACTCACACCACGATGGCACGTGGGACAGCCCTGTGGAAAGCCTCGTGGGAAAGCCACGAGGGAAAGCCACAGATCCCTTGATCCAAGCGAAGGGAAGCGTGACAGTTCTGCTACAGCTCGGGAGGAAAGCGAACGTGCATGCCCCACTCGAGACGAGGACTGACTCCCCTGGGAGACTCCAGAAGTACCGCAAGATGCATGTCAGCACAACCTCCCCCGACTCCACACAACTTAGCCCCGACGTGAATCCCGAGAGGGCCCCGAGCAACTCGCATGGGGACTGGCCTTTCCTGAGGCCACCAGAGCGGGTCCCTGAGGTCCCCGTCGTAAGTCAAGAGCACCTGCCGCAACTCGAGAAAATCCAGGAGGTTCTCCCCTCCAGGCGAGATGAGGCCCATTTCCGCTCAGGCGTCTCGAGGCTAATCACACCTAACCCCTGGAACTTCCAAAGGGTCCTTCACACCTTGCTACAACTCTAGAAGTTCCCCAACATACCTGACTCCACTCGAGAGGAAGCACGAGAGTCCCCACATCCAGAGGAGCTCCGTTTCCGCCTCGTACCGCGGTCAGGTATCCTTTCCCTGTATGTTTCGGAAAGAATTCCCGGTGTTCCCGTCGCATCTCA
>NW_017191063.1:0-10966 GCF_001704415.2 Capra hircus
CCAGAAGCGGATCCCTGAGGTCCGCCGTCGTAAGACGAGAGCTCTGCCGCGAACACGAAAAAATCGACAGGAGTGTTCTCCCCTGCAGGCGAGATGAGGCCGCATTTCGCGAGGCGTCTCGAGGCGTAATCAACTGACTCTGGATAACTTTACCATAAGGGTCCGCATTCACACCGCTTTGCTGCAACTCAAGAAGTTGCCTCAGACGTAACCCCGTCTTGCAGCAAGATTTGATCGAGGAGGTGAGCACGAGAGTCCCGGCCAGGCCCACATCCAGAGGAGCCCTGTTTCCGTCTCCAAGCTCGAGAGGAGGGATCTTTCCCTGCGTGGTCGGAAAGAATTCCGTGTCCCGTCGCATCTCAAGAGGAGGCGCTCTCCACAGGAAAGGCGAGAGGAACTCCAGGGGTCGTGCCAACCATTCCCAGGGTCCCCCAAATGTCTCAGTCCATTCCAGGGAAACTTGTAGTGCCGACTTTCAAGCCGAGATCGACTCACAACACGGTGTCTGTGTGTGGAAGCCTCGTGGAAAGCCTGGGAAAGCCTCGTGGGAAGCCTCGAGGAAAGCCACAGATCCCTTGATCCATACGAAGGGAAGCGCGACACTGCTGCTACAGCTCAGGAGGAAAGCACGTGCATGCCCCCAGTCGAGACGAGGACTGACTCCCCTGGGGAGACTCCAGAAGTACCCCAAGATCCATGTCTGCACTGCAGAGGAATCCTCAGGTTCCGGCACTGACTCCACACAAGGTCTTAGGCCCCAGCATCGACGGGAGAGGAATCCGAGAGGCCCCATGCAACTAGCATGGGAACTGGCCTTTCCTGAGGCCACCAGAGAGGGTCCCTGTCGTCCCATCGTAAGACGAGAGCACCCGCCGCAACTCGAGAAATCCAGGAGGTTCTCCCTCCAGGCGAGATGAGGCCCATTTCCGCTGAGGCGTCTCGAGGCTATTCACACCTAACCTCTGGAACTTCCAAAGGGTCCTTCACACCCTTGCTGCAACTCAAGAAGTTCCCCGACATAACCGTCTCCACTCGAGAGGAAGCTCGAGAATCCCGCCACATCCAGAGGAGCCCCGTTACCGCCTCCTAGCTCGAGAGGAGGGATCCTTTCACTGCGTGCTCGGGAAAGAATTGCCGGCTTTTCCGTCGCATCTCAAGAGGAGGCGCTCTCACAGGAAAGGCGAGAGGAACTCCAGGGTCGTGCCACCATTCCCAGAGTCCCCCAGATGTCTCAGTCCATTCCAGGGAATACTTTTGTCCCTGCACTGCCTCGACTTTCAAACCGAGGATCGACTGACACCACGGTGTCACGTGGACATCACTGTGGGAAAGCCTTGTGGGAAAACCTGGTGGGAAAGCGGCGTGGGAAAGCGTCGTGGAAAGCCTCGAGGGAAAGCCACAGATCCCTTGATCCTCGCGAAGGGAAGCTCAACACTGCTGCTACAGCTCGGAGGAAAGCGCACGTGCATGCCCCCACTCGAGACGAGGACTGACTCTCCTGGGGAGACTCCAGAAGTGCCCCAAGATACATGTCAGCAATGGAGAGGAATCCTCAGGTTTTGGCACAGACTCCACACAAGATCTTAGGTCCCGGCATCGACGGAGAGGGAATCCCGAGAGGCCCATGAGCAACTCGCATGGCGGACTGGCCTTCGTGAGGCCACAATAGCGGGTCCCTGATGTCCCCGTCGTAAGTCGAGAGCACCTGCTGTAACTCGAGAAATCCAGGAGGTTCTCCTCTCCTGGCAAGATGAGGCCCATTTCCGATGAGGGATCTCGAGGCTAATCACACCTAAACTCTGGAACTTCCAAAGGGTCCTTCACACCCTTGCTGCAACTCAAGAAGTTCCCCAACATGCCCGTCTCCACTCGACAGGAAGCACGAGAGTCCGCCCACATTCCAGAGGAGACCCGTTTCCGCCTCCTAGCTAGAGAGGAGGGATACTTTCCCTGCGTGGTCGGGAAAGAATTCCTGGCGTTCCGGTCGCATCTCAAGAGGAGGGCGCTCCCCACAGGAAAGGCGAGAGGAACTCCAGGGTCGTGCCACCATTCCAGAGTCCCCCAGATGTCTCAGTCCATTCCAGGGAAACCTGTTTTCCCTGCACTGCCTCGACTTTCAAGCAAAGGATCGACTCACACCACGGTGGCACGTGGGACAGCCTTGTGGGAAAGCCTTATGGGAAAGCCTCGTGAGGAAGCCTCGAGGGAAAGCCACTGATCCCTTGATCCACGCGACGGGAGCATGACACCGCTGCTACAGCTCGGGAGGAAAGCGCAGGTGCATGCCCCCACTCGGAACGAGGACTGACTCCCCTGGGGAGACTCCAGAAGTACCCCAAGATCCATGTCAGCACTGGAGAGGAAACCTCAGGTTCTGGCACTGACTCCACACAAGGACTTAGGCCCCGGCATCGACGGGAGAGGAATCCCGAGAGGCCCCGAGCAACTCCAATGGTGACTGGCCTTTCCTGAGGCCCCCAGAGCGGGTCCCTGAGATCCCCATCGTAAGTCGAGAGCACCTGCCCTAACTCGAGAAAATCCAGGAGGTTCTCCCCTCCAGGCGAGATGAGGCCCATTTCTACTGAGGCGTCTCCAGGCTAATCACACCTAACCTCTGTAACTTACAAAGGGTCCTTCACATCCTTGCTGCAACTCAAGAAGTTCCCCGACATACCCGACTCCTCTCGAGAGGAAGCACGAGAGTCCCGCCCACATCAAGAGGAGCCCCGTTTCCGCCTGATAGCTCGAGAGCAGGGATACCTTCCCTGCGTGGTCGGGAAAGAGTTCCCGGCGTTCCCGTCGCATCTCAAGAGGAGGTGCTCTCCACAGGAAAGGCGAGATGAACTCCAGGGTCGTGCCACCATTCCCAGAGTCCCCCAGATGTCTCAGTCCATTCCAGGGAAAGCTATTTTACCTGCAATGAATCGACTTTCAAGCCTAGGATCGGACTGACACCACAGTGACACGAGGGACAGACCTGTGGGCAAGCCTCGTGGGAAAGCCTCGAGGGAAAGCCAGAGATCCCTTGATTCACGGGAAGGGAAGCGAGACACTGCTGCTACAGCTCGGGAGGAAAGCACACGTGCATGCCCCCACTCGAGACGAGGACTGACTCCCCTGGGGAGACTTCAGAATTTTCCCAAGATCCATGTCAGCACTGCAGAGGAAACCTCTGGTTCCGGCACCGACTCCACACAAGGTCTTAGACCCCGGCATCGACGGGAGAGGAATCCCGAGAGGCCCGAGCAACTCGCATGGGGACTGGCCTTTCCTGAGGCCACCAGAGTGGGTCCCTGAGGTCCCTGTCGTAAGTCGAGAGCACCTGCTGCAACTCGAGAAAATCCAGGAGGTTCTCCCCTCCTGGCGAGATAAGGCCCATTTCCGCTGAGGCGTCTAGAGGCTAATCACGTCTAACCTCTGGAACTTCCAAAGGGCCCTTCACACCCTTGCTGCAACTCAAGAAGTTCCCCGACATACCCGTCTCCACTCAAGAAGAAGCACGAGAGTCCCGGCCACATCCAGATGAGCCCTGTTTCTGTCTCCTAGCTCGAGAAGAGGTATCCTTTCGGTGCGTCGTCGGGAAAGAATTCCCGGTGTCCGTCGTATCTCAAGAGGAGGCACTGTCCACAGGAAAGGCGAGAGGAACTCCAGGGTCGTGCCACCATTCCTAGAGTCCCCCAGATATCTCAGTGCATTCCAGGGAAGCCTTTTTCCCCAGCACTGCGTCGTCTTTCAAACCGAGGATCAACTGACACCACGGTGGCACGTGGGACATCACTGTGGGAAAGCGTCGTGGGAAAACCTGGTGGGAAAGCGTCGTGGAAAGCCTCGAGGGAAAGCCACAGATCCCTTGATCCTCGTGAAGGGAAGCTCAACACTGCTGCTACAGCTCGGAGGAAAGTGCACGTGCATGCCCCCACTCGAGACGAGGACTGACTCCCCTGGGGAGACTCCAGAAGTGCCCCAAGATACATGTCAGCAATGGAGAGGAATCCTCAGGTTTTGGCACAGACTCCACACAAGGTCTTAGGTCCCGGCATCGACGGGAGAGGAATCCCGAGAGGCCCATGAGCAACACGCATGGGGACTGGCCTTTCCTGAGGCCACCAGAGCGGGTCCCTGAGGTCCCTGTCGTAAGTCGAGAGCACCTGCCGCAACTCGAGAAAATCCAGGAGGTTCTCCTCTCCTGGCGAGATAAGGCCCATTTCCGCTGAGGCGTCTCGAGGCTAATCACATCTAACCTCTGGAACTTCCAAAGGGCCCTTCACACCCTTGCTGCAACTCAAGAATTTCCCAGACATACCCGTCTCCACTCGAGAGGAAGCACGAGAGTCCCGACCACATCCAGAGGAGCCCCGTTTTGGCCTCCTAGCTCGAGAGGAGGGATCCTTTCCGTGTGTTGTCGGGAAAGAATTCCCGAAGTTCCCGTCGCATCTCAAGAGGAGGTGCTCTCCACAGGAAAGGCGAGAGGAACTCCAGGGTCGTGCCACCATTCCCAGAGTCCCCCAGATGTCTCAGTCCATTCCCGGGAAACCTTTTTCCCTGCACTGCCTCGACTTTCAAGCCGAGGATCGACTCACAGCACGGTGGAACGTGGGACAGCCCTGTGGGAAAGCCTCGTTGGAAATCCTCGTGGGAAAGCCTCGAGTGATAACCACAGATCCCTTGATCCATGCGAAGGGAAGCGTGACACTGCTGCTACAGCTCGGGAGGAAAGCGCACGTACATGCCCCCACTCGAGCCGAGGTCTGACGCCCCTGGCGAGACTCCAGACGTCCCCGAAGATCCATGTCGGCACTGGAGAGGAATCCTCAGGTTCCGGCACTGACTCCACACAAGGTCTTAGGCCCCGGTATCGACGGGAGAGGAATCCCGAGAGGCCCCCGAGCAACTCGCATCGGAACTGGCCTTTCCTAAGGCCACCAGAGCGGGTCCCTGAGGTCCCCGTCGTAAGACGAGATAACCTGCCGCAACTCGAGAAAATCCAGGAGGTTCTCCCCATCCAGGCGAGATGAGGCCCATTTCCGCTGAGGCGTACCGAGGCTAATCACATCTAAAATCTGGAATTTCTAAAGGGTCCTTCACACCCTTGCTGCAACTCAAGAAGTTCCCCGACATACCCGTCTCCACTCGAAAGGAAGCACGAGAGCCCCGCTCACATCCAGAGGAGCCCCGCTTCCGCCTCCTAGCTCGAGAGGAGGGACCCTTTCCCTCCGTGGTTGGGAAAGAATTCCTGGCGTTCCCGTCGCATCTCAAGAGGAGGCGCTCTCCACAGGAAAGGCGAGAGGAACTGCAGGGTGGTTCCACCATATACTGAGTCCCCAAGATGTCTCAGTCCATTTCAGGGAAACCTGTTTTCCCTGCACTGCCTCGACTTTCAAGCCACGGATCGACTCACACCACGGTGGCACGTGGGACAGCCCTGTGGGAAAGCCTCGTGGGAAAGCCTCGAGGGAAAGCCTCGTGGGAAAGCCTCGAGGGAAAGCCACAGTTGCTTTAATCAGCACGAAGGGAAGTGTGACACTGCTGCTACAGCTCGGGAGGAAAGCGCACGTGCATGCCCCCACTCGAGACGAGGACTGACTCCCCTGGGGAGACTCCAGAAGTACCCCAAGATCCACGTCAGCACTGGAGAGGAATCCTCACGTTCCGGCACCGACTCCAAACAAGGTCTTAGGCCCCGGCATCGACGGGAGAGGAATCCCGAGGGGCCCCGAGTAACTAGCATGGGGACTGGCCTTTCCTGAGGCCATCAGAGCGGGTCCCTGGGGTCCCCGTCATAAGTCGAGAGCACCTGCCGGCAACTCGAGAAAATCCAGGAGGTTCTCCCCTCCAGGCGAGATGAGGCCCATTTCCTCTGAGGCGTCCCCAGGCTAATCACACCTAATCTCTGGAACTTTCAAAACGTCCTTCACATCCTTGCTGCAACTCAAGAAGTTCCCCGACATACCCGTCTCCACTCGAGAGGAAGCACGAGAGTCCCGCCCACATCCAGAGGAGCCCCGTTACCGCCACATAGCTCGAGAGGAGGGATCCTTTCCCTGCGTGGTCGGAAAAGAATTCTCGGCATTCCCGTCTCATCTCAAGAGGGGGCGCTTTACACAGGAAAGGCGTGAGGAACTCCAGGGTCGTGCCACCATTCCCAGAGTACCCCAGATGTCTCAGGCCATTCCAGGGAAACCTGTTTTTCCTGCACTGCCTCGACTTTCAAGCCGAGGATCGTCTCACACGATGGTGGCACCTGGGACAGCCCTGTGGGAAAGACTCGTTGGAAAGTCTCATGGGAAAGCCTCGAAGGAAAGCCACAGATCCCTTGATCCACGTGAAGGGGAGCGAGACACTGCTGATACAGCTCGGGAGGAAAGCGCACGTGCATGCCCCCACTCGAGACGAAACTGACTCCCCTGGGGAGACTCCAGAAGTACCCCAAGATCCATGTTAGCTCTGGATAGGAATCCTCAGGTTCCGGCACCGACTCCAAACAAGGTCTTAGGCTCGGGCATCGACGGGAGAGGAATCCCGAGATGCCGCCGTGCAACTCGCATGGGGACTGGCCTTTCCTGAGGCCACCATAGAGGGTACCTGGGGTCCCCGTCGTAAGTCGAGAGCACCTGCCGCAACTCGAGAAAATCCAGGAGGTTCTCCCTTCCAGGCGTGATGAGGCCTATTTCCGATGAGGCGTCTCGAGGCTAATCACTACTAACCTATGGAATTTCCAAAGTGTCCTTCACACCATTGCTGCAACTCAAGAAGTTCCCCGACATACCCGTCTCCACTCGAGAGGAAGCACGAGAGTCCCGCCCACATCCAGAGGAGCCCCGTTACCGCCACATAGCTCGAGAGGAGGGATCCTTTCCCTGCGTGGTCGGGAAAGAATTCTCGGCATTCCCGTCTCATCTCAAGAGGGGGCGCTTTACACAGGAAAGGCGTGAGGAACTCCAGGGTCGTTCCACCATTCGCAGAGTACCCCAGATGTCTCAGGCCATTCCAGGGAAACCTGTTTTTCCTGCACTGCCTCGACTTTCAAGCCGAGGATCGTCTCACACGATGGTGGCACCTGGGACAGCCCTGTGGGAAAGACTCGTTGGAAAGTCTCATGGGAAAGCCTCGAAGGAAAGCCACAGATCCCTTGATCCACTCGAAGGGAAGGGTGACACTGCTGCTACAGCTCGGGAGGAAAGCGCACGTGCATGCCCCCACTCGAGACGAGGACTGACTCCCCTGGGGAGACACAGAAGTACCCCAAGATCCATGTCAACAATGGAGAGGAATCCTCAGGTTCCGGCACCGACTCCACACAAGGTCTTAGGCAGTGGCATCCACGAGAGAGGAATCCCGAGAGGTCCCCGAGCAACTCGCATGGGGACCGGCCTTTCCTGAGGCCACCAGAGCGGGTCCCTGAGGTCCCCGTCGTAAGTCGAGAGCACCTGCCGCAACTCGAGAAAATCCAGGAGGTTCTACCCACCAGGCGAGATGAGGCCCATTTCCCCTGAGGCGTCTCCAGGCTAATCACACCTAACCTCTGGAACTTCCAAAGGGTCCTTCACACCCTTGCTGCAACTCAAGAAGTTCCCCGACATACCCAGTCTCCACCCGAGAGGAGGCAGGAGAGTCCCGCCCACATCCAGAGGAGCCCCGTTTCCGCCTCCTAGCTCGAGAGGAGGGATCCATTCCCTGCGTGGTCGGGAAAGAATTCCCGGCGTTCCCGTCGCATCTCAAGAGGAGGCGCTCTCCACAGGAAAGGCGAGAGGAACTCCAGGGTCGTGCCACCATTCCCAGAGTCCCCCAGATGTCTCAGTCCATTCCAGGGAAAACAGTTTTCCCTGCACTGCCTCGACTTTCAAGCCGAGGATCGGCTCACACCACGGTGGCACGTGGGACAGCCCTGTGGGAAAGCCTCGTGGGAAAGCCTCGTGTGAAAGCCACAGATCCCTTGATCCACGCGAAGGGAAGCGTGACACTGCTGCTACAGCTCGGGAGGAAAGCGCACGTGCATGCCCCCACTCGAGACGAGCACTGATTCCCCTGGGGAGACTCCAGAAGTACCCCAAGATCCATGTCAGCACTGGAGAGGAATCCTCAGGTTCCTGCACCGACTCCACACAAGGTCTTAGGCCTTGGAATAGATCGGAGAGGAATCCGGAGAGGCCCCCGTGCATGTCGCATGGGGACTGGCCTTTCCTGAGGCCACCACAGCGGGTCCCTGAGGTCCCCTTCGTAAGTCGAGAGCACCTGCCGGAACTCGAGAAAATACAGGAGGTTCTCCCCTCCAGACGAGATGAGGCACATTTCCACTGAGTCGTCTCAAGGCTAATAACAGCTAACCTCTGGAAATTCCAAAGGGTCCTTCACACCCTTGCTGGAACTCAAGAAGTTCCCCGACATACCCGTCTCCACTCGAAAGGAAGCACGAGAGTCCCGCCCACATCCAGAGGAGCCCCGTTTCCGCCTCCTAGCTAGAGAGGAGGGATCCTTTCCCTGCGCGGTCGGAAAAGAATTCCTGGCGTTCCCGAGCATCTCAAGAGGAGGCGCTCTCCACAGGAAAGGCAAGAGGAACTGCAGGGTCGTGCCACCGTTCCCAGAGTCCCCCAGATATCTAGTCCATTCCAGGGAAACCTGTTTTTCCTGCACTGTCTTGTCTTTCAAGCCGAGGATCGACCCACACCACGATGGCCCATGGGACAGCCCTGTGGGAAAGTCTCGTGAGAAACCCTCGTGGGAAAACTCGAGGGAAAGCCACAGATCCCTTGATCCAAGCAAAGGGAAGCGTGACAAGCTGCTACAGCTCGGGAGGAAAGCGCACGTGCATGCCCCCACTAGAGACGAGGACTTTCTCCCCTGGGGAGACTCCAGAAATCCCCCAATCTCCATGTCAGCACTGGAGTGGAATCCTCAGGTTCCGGCAACGACTCCACACAAGGTCTTAGGGCCCGGCATCGACGGGAGAGGAATCCCGAGAGGCCCCCGAGCAACTCCCATGGGGACTGGCCTTTTCTGAGGCCACCAGAGCGGGTCCCTGAGGTCCCCGTCGTAAGTCGAGAGCACCTGCCGGCAACTCGAGAAAATCCATGTGGTTCTCCCCTCCAGGCGAGATGAGGCCCATTTCTGCTGAGGAGTCTCGAGGCTAATCACACCTATCCTCTGGAACTTCCAAAGGGTCCTTCACACCCTTACTGCAACTCAAGAATTTCCTCGACATACCCGTCTCCACTCGAGAGGAAGCACGAGAGTCCCGCCCACATCCAGAGGAGCCCCGTTTCCGCCTCCTAGCTCGAGAGGAGGGATCCTTTCTCTGCGTGGTCGGGAAAGAATTCCCGGCATTCACGTCGCATCTCAAGAGGAGACACTCTCCACAGGACAGGCGAGAGGAACTCCAGGGTCGTGCCTCGATTCCCTGAGTCCCCCAGAAGTCTCAGTCCATTCCAGGGAAACCTGTTTTCCCTGCACTGCCTCGACTTTCAAGCCGAGGATCGACTCACACCACGGTTGCACGTGGGACAGCCCTGTGGCAAAGCCTCAAGGGAAAGCCACAGATCCCTTGATCCACTCGACGGGAAGTGTGACACTGCTGCTAGAGCTGGGGAGGAAAGCGCACGTGCATGCCCCCACTCGAGACGTGGACTGACTCCCCTGGGGAGACTCCAGAAGTACCCCAAGATCCATGCCAGCCCTGGAGAGGAATCCTCAGGTTCCGTCACCGACTCCACACAAGATCTTACGCACCGGCATAGACGGGAGAGGAATCCCGAGAGGCCCCGAGCAACTCGCACGGGGACTGGCCTTTCCTGAGGCCACCAGAGCGGGTCCCTGAGGTCCCCGTCGTAACTCGAGAGACCCTGCCAAACTCTAGAAAATCCAGGATGTTCTCCGCTCCAGGCGAGATGAGGCCCATTTCCTCTGAGGCGTCTGGTGGCTCATCACACCTAAACTCTGGAAATTCAAAAGGGTCCTTGCTGCAACTGAAGAAGTTCCCCAACATACCCGTCTCCACTCGAGAGGAAGCACGAGGGTCCCGCCCAAATCCAGAGGAACCCCGTTTCCGCCTGGTAGCTCGAGATGAGGGATCCTATCCTGCTTACTCAGGAAAGATTTTTCTGGCGTTCCCGTGGCCTCTCAAGAGCAAGGGCTCTCAATAGGAAAGGCGAGAGGAACTCCCAGGGTCGTGCCACCATTCCAAGAGTCCCCCAGATATCTCAGTCCATTTCAGAGGAACCTGTTTTCCCCGCAATGCCTCGACTTTCACGCCGAGGATCCACTCACACCATGGTGGCACGTGGGACAGCCCTGTGGGAAAGCCTCGTGGGAAAGCCATAGATCTCTTGATCCCCACGACGGGAAGAGTGACACATCTGCTACACTGTCCATGTGGTCACGGTCGTATGTCGAGGAGCACCTGCCGCAACTCGAGAAAATCCAGGAGGTTCTCTGCTCCAGTCGAGATGAGGCCCATTTTCTCTCTGCGGCGTCTCGAGAGTAATCACACCTAAACTCTGGAACTTCCAAAGGGTCCTACACACCCTTGCTACAACTCAGGAGGTTCCCCGATATACCCGTCTCCACTCCAGAGGAAGCACGAGCGTCCGGCCTCCTCCAGAGGAGCTCCGTTTTCCGCCTCCAAGCTCGAGATGAGGGATCCTTCCATGCTTCCTCGGGAAAGAATTCCCGACGTTTCCGGACGCATCTCAAGGGGAGGCGCGCTGCACAGGAAAGGCGAGAGGAACTCATGGGTCGTGCCACCATTCCAAGAGCCTCCAGATGTCTCCGTCCATTTCCAGAGGATCCTGTTTTCCCTGCACTGCTTCGACTTTCATGCCGAGGATCGACTCACCACCACGGTGGCACGTGGGAGAACCCTGTGGGAAAGCCTGTGGGACAGCTCGAGGGAAAGCACAGATCCCTTGATCCACGCGACGGGAAGCGTGACACTGCTGCTACAGCTCGGGAGGAAAGCGCACGTGCATGCCCC